>NC_142777.1:35232128-35432128 GCF_988280905.1 Pimephales promelas
ATCATGAAAACATTTTTTTTTCACACATTTCGCGTATAAATTGCACGATAAACATACGCCGTGCTATAAAGACGCATTTAGTGTGATCGGGTTGGTTTCACATATTATTTAAACAATACGACAATTCCCCATGACGTCACAACAATAATAGACGTTCTTCCGGGTGGCAAAAGCCGAAGCGTCCCTATGGCAACATTGTATTCATCTGTTGCAGAAAAGCAACAAGAACAACTAAAACAAAATAGAAATGATTTACATGGCAGAGTTTCTTTTTTTAACATGACTGCAGCGATGAGCGATGTAGCCAATCACAGACATATGTGTTGATTTATTGAACGCAATGGCCAATCAGAAGCATTTACTCCTCACCGCTCAAAAGAAAGTAGCCTACCATAGAAATTAAGTTAGTTGAGAACGTCAGTTATATAACGACCCACGTATTAAAAATGGTTGGGTTTAAATCGGGCTCAGGCTCATAATTAGAAGACGACATGCACTTTTGACGACGTCCACTCGCTTTAATCTCCTCACCCACAGGTTCCGCTGGATAGATTTACTTTTTTCTGAAGGAAGTCAATAAAAAACCTACACCTTTTGCTGTATATCTGGTGGCGCAACCCCAAACACAACATGTTTTCACCATCGTTTCAAGTTTGATCAACCCGATCTCACGACCAAGTCGTACGAATTCGACGAATGATTAAAAAGTGGCTAATTCGTAACAATTCATACGACCTCACTCGTACGAATTAATACGATTTTGCTAAATCGTACATTTTTGACGAATTGGCCAATTCGTATGAATTCGTACGAATGACCTACCCCTTACCCCGCCCCTAAACCTAACCATCACGTTAGACAAATCGTACGAATTAGTACGAGTGAGGTCGTAGGAATTAGCCACTTTTTAATCATGCGTCGAATTCGTACGAATTGGTCGTGAGATAGTGTTGGTTTGATCAACAACGATGATTTTAACTATGCAACTGTTCAGTTTCCGGCTGGATCTCTTCAGTTAGTCAATAGAAGCCGCTCGCGTTCTGCCACCCGGAAGTATCGCGGTGCCTATTGTTTACAAACATTCTGAAATGCCCTATAGTTTTACTCATTATGCAGTATGTAATGTACAGCACAAATCTAGCGTTCCTTCCAAAGTATGTTGGAAATGGAATATTGTTGTAAAGCTGATTGTATTTATTGAAGGTTTATTGAAAGGATTTCTGGTACAGGATTACACAATCCTCTATTCCAGACTCTAAAAAAATACAAACTGGATGTATATACGAAATTCACATTTTTTTTTAAAAACACATTAATTTCATAAATTGAGGTTTCCTAACATCCTAAATAAATTACATAAAATTAATTACTTAATACAAACAAACTTTATAATTATACATAACATCTTTTGACTTGCAAAATGCATCCAGCCTATTCTTAAAGGAATTCATAGTAATTAAAAATAACGTATACTGCACAATATTTCAAAGACAAAAATGGTTTCTGAAAATTGTGACAATTTTCACCTCCTGTAGCTCAAACGATGTATGCCGAGATCATCGGTCCGATTCCCATGGCAATGCATGATTTATTTTTATTTTTTAAATGAATGCATTGTGAGTCAAAGTGTCAAACGCATAGATGTAAATATAAGTATGCACAACATACTTTATACTGCAGAAAAAGCACCTGTAGCACAGTTTGTGAAGCATGAGCGAGAGAGATGTTGAAAGGGGTGGTTTGGAGTTCACTTTTGATCATCAGTCTGTGGTAATGCCTTCAGCTTTTTGAGAGCGCCAAGACTTACAAACACATTCCCCTCCTGCGGACGGTGCGGGAGAGCTCCAGAGACTCCATCGCAGCTCCTGTTGGAAGACGTCTGCAAGTCACGAGCGCTCGGCCAAACCAAACTCCCCCGAAACAAGTGAGCGGATTGTGAGGTGCGGATGAAATGCACGTTCGTGGAATTTTCGAGCTCACGCCTGTACAATGCCTCCTTTTCACACGTCTGCTCTCGGTCTCACCTGCGCAAACCACAGCGAGACAGAGCTGAATAAACACACAGCTGCTGGTGAATGAACACGGCCCAGTAATGGCTTTTAATTGATTTGTGAGGCGGCTGGATTGCATCGCTGTTGCATTATTGATCAGGTCGAGGCCCAATCGTGGGGTCCACACCGGATTGTTTGAGCACGCTGATAAAAAAGGCTCAGGCAGTGAACAGGAACTCGAGGTTTAGTATTTTTCCTCTGTCTTCAGAGAGCATATGTGAACAGCCTGTACAATACAGTTCTTTTGAGATTGGCTTTTATAATGCCTGAGAAACAAGGGGTGAAGGGAAGAGATATACTGTAGAGGAGAGGCATCTTAAAGGAGTAGTTCACTTTTCAAAAAACTTTTGCTGACAATTTACTCACCCCCATCATGTCATCCAAGATGTCCATGTCTTTCTTTCTTCAGTCGAAAAAAAATAAGGTTTTTGATGAAAACACTTACTATAATGGACTTCAATGGAAACCAAACGGTTCATGCTCCAAAAGACACTTTCAATACAAAATGCAAACTGTTCAAAGGGCTTTAAACGATTCCAGGCGATGAATAAGGGTCTTATCAAGCGAAACGATCGCTCATTTAAAAAATAAATAACAAAGTTTAAGTTTTATAAGCTCAAATGCTCGCCTTGCTCTGTTCTGTGATGCGCGTTCGTGACTCTCCTATTCGAACTCGTTCATCAAAATGAACAAATCTTTTTTTTTGAGTCAATTCGTTCGTTTCGTTCATTGAAAAGTGATTTATTTAAACCAGCATGTGAGAATTGATTATAACAATTAATGTTTCTTTGATCGTCAAATCATGATTTCTGAAGGATCGTGTGACACGGAAGACTGGAGTAATAATGCTGAATAAAACCATTTCACAATAATACTGATTTTTTTTGTGAGATTTAGCTCAATTCTAAGCCTAAATGTTTCTCATTGTAAAAATAAACTCCCACAGACATGTTTTGAACACTTTAATGCATAAATGTTTATATACTCGCACACACACAAATCTTTGTCGAACCATATGGTACATTCTGTGCTTTCGAATATAACTTTAAGAGTTAAGCAGTGAGTTATAAATGAGTCACAAATGCGTGTGTGTGACAGAGAGAGTGAGAGAGAGAGGAAAGGACTGCTTGACTGCTCTAATCCCTTCATTCCTTTTGTTTGCCACTGCAGATAGAGTTCAGATGTTTCTTCTCATTTGTTTTGGAGCTGAGCATAATCTGTCTCTCAGGCTTTATTCTGTCTCGGCTCGTCTCTGGATCACAGAGCTGTGAGCTCCTCCCTTCTGAAACGCTGTCAGATCACCACAGCATGAAGACCGTCTCTTACACAACCCTCATCCCTTCTTAACTTCACCATCTCATCACCCTGCTGTTAATCAACACACCCGTCTCTCTCTCTGACCTCCCACAGGAACATTTGAATGCTCTTTCGTTGCTCTGAAGACAGTTTCAGTGACGGATCTACGTTTTCTCCTACAGTTACTTTCATAGAGCAGGAATATAGATGTACAGTATAAAATCAACGTGAATAGCAGCTGAGGTTATTTGGATGAATCTGATGAGAAATTCTAGAGCTTGTGTTGAAATGTGACGTTCGATCACCGATGTTGGCGTCTTTGTAAATCTGAGCACGGTTTGAAACACACCTTAGGGTCTTTTCTTAGGAGACTTTGTCAACAGTTTCCATTTGATCCCCATAGCATTGCCTGCTGGGAGAAACAATAGTCATACAAGATCTACTTTGTGTGTTTCCTTAAGCTTTGATGAGAAAGATCTCAGATGTTTCATTGCGGACTTTGATGCATTGATGTATTTGAGCACAGTTTGAAACGTGAGATTTTCTTTCTTTATCTCTCTTTAAACGTATTGTTGTCTAGGAAAAACAGTTAAGATAACAGACCTTATGTTCTCATAGAAAATTGCTCAGATATTGCTCTAGGAAACATAATGATGTTCTCATTTATATCTTATTTATTTAAAGATCAATATTGTCTCAGATGTTTCTCCTAAATTCCAAATGAGAACCCTCATTTCAGAACGTTAGGAAAACATCCTTAAAACATACACTCACCTAAAGGATTATTAGGAGCACCTGTTCAATTTCTCATTAATGCAATTATCTAATCAACCAATCACATGGCAGTTGATTCAATGCATTTAGGGGTGTGGTCCTGGTCAAGACGATCTCCTGAACTCCAAACTGAATGTCAGAATGGGAAAGAAAGGTGATTTAAGCCATTTTGAGCGTGGCATGGTTGTTGGTGTCCGAGTATTTCACAATCTGCTCAGTTACTGGGATTTTCACGCACAACCATTTCTAGGGTTTACAAAGAATGGTGTGAAAAGGGAAAAACATCCAGTATGCGGCAGTCCTGTGGGCCAAAATGCCTTGTTGATGCGAGAGGTCAGAGGAGAATGGGCCGACTGATTCAAGCTGATAGAAGAGCAACTTTGACTGAAATAACCACTCGTTACAACCGAGGTATTCAGCAAAGCATTTGTGAAGCCACAACACACACAACCTTGAGGCGGATGGGCTACAACAGCAGAAGACCCCACTGGGTACCACTCATCTCCACTAGAAATAGGAAAAAGAGGCGACAATTTGCAAGAGCTCAACAAAATTGGACAGTTGAAGACTGGAAAAATGTTGCCTGGTCTGATGAGTCTCGATTTCTGTTGAGACATTCAGATGGTAGAGTCAGAATTTGGCGTAAACAGAATGAGAACATGGATCCATCATGCCTTGTTCCCACTGTGCAGGCTGATGGTGGTGGTGTAATGGTGTGGGGGATGTTTTCTTGGCACACTTTAGGCCCCTTAGTGCCAATTGGGCATCGTTTAAATGCCACGGCCTACCTGAGCATTGTTTCTGACCACGTCCATCCCAAATTGGTTTCTTGAACATGACAATGAGTTCACTGTACTAAAATGGCCCCCACAGTTACCAGATCTCAACCCAATAGAGCATCTTTGGGATGTGGTGGAACGGGAGCTTCGTGCCCTGGATGTTCATCCCACAAATCTCCGTCAACTGGAAGATGCTATCCTATCAATATGGGCCAAAATTTCTAAAGAATGCTTTCAGCACCTTGTTGAATCAATGCCACGTAGAATTAAGGCAGTTCTGAAGGCGAAAGGGGGTCAAACACCGTATTAGTATAGTGTTCCTAATAATCCTTTAGGTGAGTGTATTTTTGATAGAAGTTTTGAAACTTCTCCATTTGATCCCAATGCCGTCAAGAAGAAACAACTGACACTAAAGACTGGTGATTTTTCGCCGGGTGGGATCCGATGCGGCTGAGTCTCAGTGTGGAGTCATTCTCTCCTAAGTCTCTTTCTACCTCACAGGCGCCGTAGGAACTCGGAGAGCCCTAAACCTCGACATTGATTAGATGAGTCTGTGCAACGGAGGGGAGATTGTTTCCTGATGGGCGGCAGAATCAACCAGGAGGGGCCGGCAAACCGGGGACACAGCAGCATCCCAAGCTGCCCTTTGATGTGCCTGATGAATGCGGATCAACAGGGAGTCAGAGAGAGAGAGAGACAGGCAGGGAGAGCTCTACCTGCTGGGGATCTCTAAAGGATTGATTCCCTGTCGCTGCTGCCTGGATGGTCGGAAAGAAAAAGGAAAAGCAATAGAGAAAAAGTGAGCTTAAAAGAACCAACAAAGGCCGGCCACTTAGCGCAGGTCACCGCTGTGCTCTGGCTTCTAGAAAATTCCCTCTTTCTGTTGGTGTCACCAGGTGAACAGAGAGCATGCTGGGAGCCGCGGACATGTAAAGCAGTCTTTCAACGCAGCACAATTACCAAGAGGGGATTTGTATTGAGTGAATGGTGGTGGTCTGTATTTGTTTTTCTGAAAGATATCACTTATCTATCCGTGCATGGAGGTGAATGGCGAGCGGAGGTCGGGATACATGAGTGGAGGAGTCGTGGGCAGCTCGGTTGATCGTGAGGGGGGAAAAAGTCTTTCTCCAGTGTCTCAGCACACATAAAACAGTTCGTTTAAGCACAGAACTGCCGTCCCCTGAGAATAATCCTCAGACGGATGTTATTTTAATATCGCGGCCCATTACTGACACAATTTATATGTCGGCAATTTTAATAACCTCACTTTCAGAGGCTCGTTTTCCTTTTTCTCTGTCTCTCCTCACGCTTCTGTCTCCATCTATTGGTGACTTTTTGCATCTCTTAAGCAGAAATGGAAATTCACCAGATGATTTAAACCCACTTTTGTTTAACCCAGAATGAGTTATTTTAGACAACATGGTTTTTTTTTTTATGTATATTGAAAGTGAACTGGCATGGGGCTCTCAAGATCTAAAAATAATGACAAAAAAAAGCATGTAAACAACTTAACTCTCTGCTTAACTACAGTTTAATGAGTCATTTTGGAAAAGAACTAGCTGTTTTCCTTGAAAGTTTCCTTTAGTAACTTGTCCGCACCTCCGTCGTTGAACATTATAGGATGTGGTTTGACGTCATGCACAGGTGGTCGAGTGATAACTTATAATAACTTAATCAATTCAAGATCGCAATTTATGTCAGAGTTCATTTACACAAAACATCAGGACAATTTTTTTAATAACATTATCAAGCAGTAGCTATATAATTGACGCACACTTTACTCCAGTAGACTATATATGGACTTCATTCAGTCAGATGTTTCTGGAACAAACATGGCATCTGTGGACTACTTCACTGTTTTTGCTACCTGGTTCACCCTATATGGGATCCCTTATACATGCACTCTTTAAAAACAGCCCGTATGTATATATATATATATATATATATATATTTATAAATGGAATCAAATACATGTTGCCTTGCTTATTGTGCCCAAAAGCATGGTCTATGCAAGTCAACATGTCATGCTTACAAGAAACTATGCTTCTAACCACAGGTCAAGAGCTGTAGTTTCAGACACCAACGTTTGTTTGTTGGGACTACGATGTTGGGAAACGCTGTTAGTAATGATGGAACTTGCGACCATTGTTGGCCAATGACATCCATGTGTGACTTTCTTTCCTCTGTGAAACACAAACAAAGGCCCCGTCCACACTACTGCGTTTTCATTTAAAAACGGAGACCTTTTGCTACGTTTGCACCTCCCGTCCACACTAAAACGGGAAAAAACGAAGACCTAAAACGGAGAAGTTTAGAAACGCTGCAGCTGCGTTTTGCGTTTTGAAACTCCGGAGGGCGTTTTAGTGTGGACGAGACAAAACGGAGGAGTTTACAAACGATGACGCAGAGGCTCACGCTCGGCTCTATGATTGGGTGTCATCAGTCATGACGTATCCTTCCCTGATTCGCCAACCACTGTTTACACGCGCGCATGCCTAGTGTTGATGAAAGGTCACGTGATCTCACGTGATCTGCGTTTTCAGTCGTTTTAATGTGGACGGAGATCAATTCTAATACGCAGACAAAACGCTGGTGTGGACGGAGATCGTATTCGTTTTAATTCTCCGTTTTTAAACGAAAACGCAGTAGTGTGGACGGGGCCAAAGATGTCAGGGTAGTGTAGTAGTGCAGAGAAACCTATGATGGAGCAAAACATAAAAAATCCCCTCAGAGGGAGAAACCAGGATCAAGGCCGGTGTTCTTACAAGCAGGTCATGGTGCTCCATAAAGAGACTGGAATCTGCAGTCCTCATTAACACGGAGAGAGGTGGTGAACGATTTGAGAGAGAGAGAGAGATCTTATGCTCTAATAACTGAGGCACATCAGGCTCAGTGCTGAAAGCCGAGCATGTTGATTGAAGTGGACAGGTAGTTTCAAGGCCTCTGATAAGAAACAGTGTTCATGGCAGGTAAAAATAGCATGTCGCTCTGTCTGTGTCTCTTTGTGTGCGTTCCTGATCCTTGTAAACCATACGTTATGGGGACAAAATGTGGTCTTGTTAATCATACTGAGTGATGTTTTTTGAAAATGTAAAAATGTAGAAAGTTTTCTTTGATGGGTAGGGTTAATTTCAGGTGATAGAATATACAGTTTGTACAGTATAAAAATAATTGTCTATGTCTCCAAACAAGAAAACACAACATCGTTTTAAGGCATCATAGAGGCATATAATGCTCTTCTAAAAAGTAGGCTGACTTTTACATTAATAACTTTACATTGGAGGCGTCAGACTCCATTTATCCATTATTTATTTCTAAAGAATGTACGTATGTATGACAATGTATAAAATGCTCCACTACTTTGCATCTTACGTTACGGCCCTGTAGAAGCCGTTTTTGTAAAAATAGGCTAAAGATTGCATCATAACCAGGCGACTTTTTGTCACACAATAGAGAGATTACCGTATAGACAGGAGGAGAAGCTCGCAGGGAATCTTTTACTGTCTATGAGGCAATCGGGGGGACACGGAGGCACAAAGTCAATAGAAGCCCAAAAATAGAGTCCATAAAAGCAATGGGAAAAAATATTTCAACAACGTTTTTGAGGAATTAGGTGATTCAGATTTGTCTTGGCATTGCTACTAGAAGATTTACAACTGTCAGGCTGTCTTCAAGCTCAGTTTGAGCCTGCGCAGTTGCAGACATCAGGCAGGAAGTGCAATAATCGGGCTTCAGTCTTCTCCGCTGAAATCAATGGGGTCGATGTGTCCATTTCTTTTGCTGTCTATGGTTTCACCTCTGACAAGAGCTAAATTGACGTGCTAAAAAAAGTAAATTTTGAAGCGAAATTGACACGCGAATGGATTCAAAATGTTACTAGACTCGGTAGGTGTGAAATTGACATGTTATTTGCTTTATTTTGTATTGTGCTATTCGTGCTCTTGTTGCATTATACACACAAGGCAGCAATGCATACATCCTTCATAAGGCTTGCAATTCCATAATGCAATGCAACAAGCTCATGAAAAAAGATGATTAAAAAGAAAAGCCAGTTGCAAATCTTTACGCCATAGCAAAAATAAATAAATAAACAAATTAAAAAATATTTTTATGACCATTTTACAAATGTTGGTGTATGTACGATTTTTTTATTGTCTTTGAAAAAGTATTTTCATGGCTGTATTTATTTGACCAAAATACACTCAAAAACATGAATATTCTGAAATATTTTTAAAAATCAAAATGTCTTATCTATTTGCATATATATTTTGAAGTCCAATGTATCCCTTTGGTCTTTACTGTCACTTTTGACCAATTAAATGGATTCTTGCTGAAATAAATAAATAAATAAATAAATAAATAAATAAATAAATAAATAAATAAATAAATAAATAAATAAATTATATATATATATCACTTGCAAGTTTCCATTTCATTGAGAATGATCTCTAAGAAAAATGCTAACTATATGTAGACATTGAGTTTCTAGAAGACTGTTGAACTAGAAGATCCTTCAACAGAGGATCCCAGTTATTTGTTTTGTCAAACCTCATGAGCAATACACGGTTAAGTGTTATTTCTGCAGAAAAGTGGCTAGAATGTGCTAGAATAAGCAATCTTCTCAGCAAAGCAAACATCCACCCCATCGTTTACAACTCATTCACCTTCTCTGAGCTGTGAAATGCATCCTCAACATGAAAGGACAACAATCGTTTTCCTTTTCAACCTGTAAAAGCCATAGCCCTCTCATTCTCCCTCTACGTTAGGCTCCAAGGAGCTTTTCCGTCTCAACGGTTTCTATTTTTCTTTTAATAAAATGCAGTCAGCAGACAGCTTGACTGCCAACTTCAATGCATCTCTCAACAACAGGCTCTGGGTCACATGATTCACATAAAAGGACTCCTGATTGGCTCCTGGTAGTTTCCATGGATACAGGTTTTAGGCACCTTCCTGGGAAAATGTAAACAGCGAGTAGACACAGGAGGATTGACAGAAACTGCTTTCTAATCCGGTCCTTTATTTCTATGGTGGTGGGATAGAGAAAGATAATGAGGTTAACACACTTTTTATATTTCGCTTCACCATGTACACCATTATTTAGTCATCTTGAAATCATGTTCACGAGCTGTATAGTAAAGGCATTATTACTTTGTGCAGTTTTTGCCCACCTTTACTTATGTGAAAATCATGAGCACATTGTTCCTCTGTTTGGCTGTCTCTAAATTCATATACAGGTAGATTATGACAATGGTGTAGCAAATCGTATTATGCTGAAAGTAGTTTGCTGCAAGTATTCGGCCCAGAGCTCAAGAACATTTTTCATTTCAGCTTGGGTTATCATGTCTCAAATGTTTCTCTTAAAATTCCTAAAGAAAATAAAAAAAAAAACAGACCCGAATTGTTCACATGCAGTAAATAGAGATGACAACCCATCACGTTCTATTCTGAGCTGTTCACGTCCTCACACTATCAATGCCTAAATGAATCTGTACAGGTAAGAGCTCTCAGAAAACGGCCATGTTTGAAGCTGTAATTACAAGCTCTGCGAGGACGTGAACACTTTTTACAAGTTGAAATCTCGTAATTACATGGCATGAACGCACCTTGCTTAATGGGAGTGGGCGGAGCTAAACAGCTATTTTGGTGTGTAGCTTTTTTGTCTCTGATTGGTTTAATTTCCTGTTCTGCATCATAGGTAAAGTGGTTTTTCACTAGGGATTCCAGTGTTAAAAATGATTTTAAAAAATAGGCTGAAATAATGTTGGCTGACGGCTTCAGCAGAAGCAAATTGATTTACAACCTTGTAGCTCACAGTAGGTCTGCCTTTGAAAGTTTATAAGTTATGGATCAAAATCAATATCCGTATGGAGTTTTTACATCAGCACATAAATATGACTTCCCCCATCACCTGCAAAAGTGCATGCTTTTTAGTTGGTAGTGAAAGTGAAAGAATTACACTCCTAAAAGTAAAGGTTCTTTATTGGCATTGATGGTTCCACAAAGAACACCAAAATGAAAATTGTGTCAGTAATTACTCACCCTCATGTTGTTCCAACCCCGTAAGACTTTCGTTCATCTTCGGAATACAAATTAACATATTTTTTGATTAAATCTGAGAGCTGGATGACTCCTTCATAGGCTTCTTAAGGGATTGAAACTTGCCGTCCCAAAAGTTATTAAAGACATTGTTAAAGGGATAATTCACCCAAAAATGAATATTCTGTCAATTTTTACTCACCCTCATGTTGTTCCAACCCCATGCGACCTTCGTTCATCTTCGGAATACAAATTAACATATTTTTGATTAAATCTGAGAGCTGGATCACTCCTCCATAGGCTTCTTAAGGGATTGAAACTTGCCGGTCCCGGAAAGTTATTAAAGACATCATTAAAATAGTCTGAGTGACTATAGTGGCTCAATCTTAAGTTTATCAAACGACGCGAATACTTTTTGAGACACAACTTTATTTCAACAGTTCATTTCCTTCTCTTTGGGCCTCTTTGTCAGTTAACGTAGTGTGATTGCGTAGAGCTATGTGAACTCGGCCCACAGAGAATGAAATTAATAATTGAATAAAGTCGTTATTTTTGTTTGTTTGTTTTTTGCACACAAAAAGTATTCTCGTCGCTTGATAAACTTAAGATTGAGCCACTGAAGTCACTTGGACTATTTTAATGGTGTCTTTAACTTTTCAGGGAACAAGTTTCAATCCCTTAAGAAGTCTATGGACTTGTGTAGACTTGTATTTTTGGGTGAACTATCCCTTTAAAATAGTCTGAGTGACTACAGTGGCTCAATCTATGTTTATCAAGCAAGAAGAATATTTTTTGTGCACAAAAAAACAAACAAAAATAACTTTATTCAACTATTAATTTCCTTTTCTGTTGGCCTCGAGATGTCACGTATTGGAACGTCACACGTAGGCTCACTATTGGCCGACGCTGGTCATGCGATGCGTGTGACGTTCAACCTAGAAGCTTTGCGTAGTTTCATTGCGTGAAATCTTGAGAACAACAAAAAAGGAAATGCATATTTTTGTATTATTTTTGTATTCTCGTCACTTGATAAACATAACTTTGGGCCACAGTAGTCACTCAGACTATTTTAACGATGTCTTTAAGAACTTTTCGGGGAACAAGTTTCAATCCCTTAAGAAGCCTATGGAGGAGTGATCCAGCTCTCAGATTTAATCAAAAATATCTTGATTTTTGTTGCGAAGATGAACGAAAGTATTTTGAAGAATACAAGGGTGAGTATTCATTTTGGGGTGAACTATCCCTTTAAAATCCATGGAAATGTTCCATTCCACATCCACAAAAGGTTCTTTATAGTGGAGAAAGTTTCTTTAGATTTTTAAAATGATTCACTGGAAGGTATTCTTAAGAACCCCAAAATGGTTTTTCACTGTGAAAACCCCCTTCATTTTTAAGAGTTTAAGATGTACCGCTTCTCAAATTGAATTTACATTGACCATATCAGTAGCTGTGTTTTATTATGTTCTGACAGAGTCAATCAGCAGAACAGAAACACTTCCTGTACCTCTGAGGATTGTATCTGGATCTTGTGATGCACTGCATTTCAGATGTGTATTCAATCAGCCATGAGATCCCCTTGCTAATGCTAATTCTTTTGTTTTCGGTTTATGTTTTTGTTAATGTTATCGTGAAATCTGTAGGCTGGAAACCTGTTTATGGGAATTCAGATTAGCATCTGGAAGACGTTAAGCATTTCCATGCGACACAGATTAAAGGTCAGTGATGCGTGAAGGGCGAGGAGAGTGGACAGAGGATTAAACGGTTTTGGCTGGAAAGGAAGGTGTGTGTGTGAGAGACAGAGAGAGTGTCATTATCGTCATTATGACGGGCTGCATCGTCCTAATCGGTTCGCTGAGTTCCTGTTGAGTGAGGGAGAACCATTTATAACTCATTATGATAAACTGCTAAAAATATCAGAGCCAGGAGCTCAGCTCTTCCTCAAACTCTCATTCCCTCTTTTATTACTTTTCTAATATTAGCGAGTGTGACTAGCTCTTGAACAGAAAGGAACATGTAAAAAAAAAAAGAGTTACAAGTTGCATACTATGCTTTAGAAGTATGTAAAGTCTAAAAGTATTTGGACACACACATGATCTAACCTCATTTTTCTTCATTTTTGCTGTTTGCTGAATGATAGATCATTTATGTTTTGCATTTGTGTACAAGCGTTAACATAGTTGCTAAATTCAGTATACTGTAAAATTAATTACTACTGCATAGATCTTTGTGACAGCTATAGCATACATTAAAATAAAAAAGACAATCATCAGAAACAACTTCCATTGTGTAAGTAGTTGTACACTCTTACACTGTAAAAAAAAATATTTTCAAGATTTCTTATCAAAACATACTTTCTTTTGTCAAATCAACTTCGATAACTTATTATTTTGAGTTTCTGATGATTAAATTAATCTCACTTTTTCCAGTTCAATCAACTTAAAATTTTAAAGCAACCCAGGTTACTTACTTTTTTAAGTTAAACCAACAATATTTTTTACAGTGTTACTAATCACAACATTTTTTTCTTATGTCAAAACAACTTAAATAATTTATTTAGTTCAGGTAACATATAATTTTGAGTTTCTGATGATTAAATTAATCTCTTTCATTGTATTAACTTACGTTTTCCAGTTCAATCAACTTAAAATTTTAAGGCAACCCAGGTTACTTACTTTTTTAAGTTAAACCAACAATATTTTTTTTTACAGTGAAAGAAATGGTTCTATTTAGAACCAGAAATGGTTCCATCCCCTGCTTCATATATGGAACTGCAAAATGGTTCTATATAGAACCATTTTTGGTAAAAGGTTCTATTGGCCAAGTATGGAACCCCAAGGTTCTATATAGAACCCAGAGGAACCCTTTTTTAAGAGTGTATAGAACCTTTTAGGGGTTCCAAATACATAGCGCTGATAGAACATTTTAAGGTTCTATTTAGAACCTTTTCTTCTAAGAGTGTAGGTAATAATAGCTGGGAAAAATAATGCATTTTCTGGCATCTTATTTTCACACATCCTATTTGGGAGTGAGTTTTATTTTCGATTTTAGGATGAATGCAGACGAGATGAAGATATTTTTTTGATGTATGCACTTGGCTTTACCAAATGGGCCTATTTGATAATTACATTTGTAAATCAGAATAATTTCATATTATCAGCTAAGCTTTAGAATAAATGTTTGGTTTATAGAAAACCATAACTCATAAAGCTAAGTCAGTCTGTGTATTTTCAAAGAAGCCTTCAGTCCCTGTTATCAGATCCAATCTCCTCTAAATTTATAATAAGTTACAGTCAAAGAGACTTGACCGCTTGCGGCAGCAGGTCCTGTGGAAAAGTCTGACTCCAAAACCTTAAAAGGTGAAAGCAAAACAGCCAGAGGACAGGAACATTTCCACATGCTTTCCTTCCTGACCTTTCATTATACAAGAACTGCGGGCTGCTTCTATTCTCAGCTTAATACACAATCAGGAGAACATTCTTATAGGGTTTCTTTTTTCTCCTTTTTAAAAAGGGTTTCATTTCTTGAGATCGCATGTGTTTGGGGCATCCTGCACTTTTTTTTTTTTTTCAGGATAGGGCAATTTTATTCTTGGCTCATTCAGTGCACTAGACATGATAAATGTGATTAGTGTGCATTTAATATTGATTATAATACAGTTTGCAATTATCTAATCAACCAATCACATGGCAGTTGCTTCAATGCATTTAGGGGTGTGGTCCTGGTCAAGACAATCTTCTGAACTCCAAACTGAATGTCAGAATGGGAAAGAAAGCAATTTTGAGCGTGGCATGGTTGTTGGTGTCTGAGTATTTCACAATCTGATCAGTTACTGGGATTTTAACGCACAACCATTTCTAGGGTTTACAAAGAATGGTGTGAAAAGGGAAAAACATCCAGTATGCGGCAGTCCTGTGGGCCAAAATGCCTTGTTGATGCGAGAGGTCAGAGGAGAATGGGCCGACTGATTCAAGCTGATAGAAGAGCAACTTTGACTGAAATAACCACTCGTTACAACCGAGGTATTCAGCAAAGCATTTGTGAAGCCACAACACACACAACCTTAAGGCGGATGGGCTACAACAGCAGAAGACCCCACCGGGTACCACTCATCTCCACTACAAAGAGGAAAAAGAGGAGACAATTTGCAAGAGCTCACCAAAATTGGACAGTTGAAGACTGGAAAAATGTTGCCTGGTCTGATGAGTCTCGATTTCTGTTGAGACATTCAGATGGTAGAGTCAGAATTTGGCGTAAACAGAATGAGAACATGGATCCATCATGCCTTGTTCCCACTGTGCAGGCTGGTGGTGGTGGTGTAATGGTGTGGGGGATGTTTTCTTGGCACACTTTAGGCCCCTTAATGCCAATTTGGCATCGTTTAAATGCCACTGCCTACCTGAGCATTGTTTCTGACCATGTCCATCCCAAATTGGTTTCTTGAACATGACAATGAGTTCACTGTACTAAAATATCCCACACAGTCACCTCCATCATCTTTGGGATGAGGTGGAATGTGCATCCCACAAATCTCCATCAACTGCAAGATGCTATCCTATCAATATGGGCCAACATTTCTAAAGAATGCTTTCAGCACCTTGTTGAATCAATGCCACGTACAATTAAGGAAGTTCTGAAGGCGAAAGGGGGTCAAACACATATTAGTATGGTGTTCCTAATAATCCTTTAGGTGAGTGTATATGCACACTGTAGCTCTTTTTAAACATTTCATTCAGTTCAACCAGTTTGTGTGCCATTCTCCACAGAAAACATGTTTGGCTTTCCCTCGGCTCTGTTCCTGTATTTGTTTCAGTCAGCTTGTCCGCCACGCTCGTTTGCTTCTGTGAGCCCCACGTTGAAATGACTCCAAATCACCCTGACAGAAAAAATCAATTATGATGAATAGCTTGTAAATGTGCAAATATTCATTTACATATAAATTTGACAGAAACTTAATGCTGCATGCAAATACAAAACGCTAGTGTGTTTTTTTCGTTCATCAGCTATCTATCTTGATAAATAAAGCTCGTGAGTAAACAGGAAGTCACAGCAGGGTGCCAGAAGTGATTAATTAGAGAGCAAACATGCATGTGTGGTTTTCATTGTGTGACACAAGCCATGACTGAAAACATTGACTCAAGCTGATCTCAAACTACTGAAGCGGAGAACGCTGCTTATTCAAGAAATACGTTTATAACCTATCCGACCCAGATGCTAAAATAAAGCCAGGATCTGACAAGAATTAACAGTATTTTTTTTTTTTTCAATATTCAATATCAATCTTAGCTCTAAAACTTTACTATAATGTGAGAAAGTCGACTGTTTTCAGCACAAACTAAAGCTCTTATGTCCTTTGAAATGAATATCCTGAAAATATCCAAAACATTGGTGCTCTCAAAACACAACACAGCATCAACTGACTTTGTACTGAGAAAGAGAGTGTTTCTAAACCATAGAAAACCCCTTTGGTAATTTGTGTGAAATGTTATGAGACAAAAGAAGACGCGTTCAGATGCGAAAAGAGAAATCCTCGCTGTAGAGAACTGGGGCAAAGCTGATGTCTGTTCAAACAAGCTCTTTGATTCAAGACTCAATATTATGTCTTATAGCAGTGATCCTGAAAAGTCAGAACATGCTTCCTGTTTATTTTTTTTTCTTGTTGTTTCCTTTATCTGTAGGGAAGAAATCATAATGGCGATATCAATCTCAGAATCTCTTTCTCTTGGACAGCAATGTCTCGGCCCTGTTTACAGCTGGTATTAAGATACGTTTTAGTGGATCGGATCACAAGTAGACGAGGAAGATACGTCCCCGTTTAAAGCTGGTGTTTTAATCCATCTCTTTTGTACACGTTTAACCACTTCTGTGATTTCTTGGAGCCGAGGGGAGGGTCTATAGACAGATAAATGTATGGACTTTTTCAGATCTTTTAATCTAATCTCACGCAATTTACATATGAACAAAACGGGAGACGACGGAAAAACACACGGAAGCAGCAGCTTTAGTTTCTGCTCTGACAGCCGCATGACCAGCCGAACGCTGTGTGTGTGTGTTAGAAATCAGGAATGTTGAGACATTTTGTTTGGTACGTTTTTCCTCTTCAAAGCAAACTTGGGTCTTAAAGCACTTTAAATCCCATCTGTCTAGAGCTCTTCCCATAATGTTCACGTGTTAGGTCAGTAGGTGGAGAGTAGCGTCTTTTGTGGCTGTTCGAACACATGAATGTTTATACAAAAGCAATCCGGTTTTCAACTACCTCTGGAAGTGGTCGAAAGTGGACAAGCTCACAATGTTTTAGATCCCATTCACACCTGTATTTGCCGTTGTCCACTTGTGATCTGATCACATCTTAATATCAGTTATAAACAGGGCTTGTGCATCCTCTAGAATTTCAAATAATATGTCAAATATCCAACCCGATCTCACGACCAAGTCGTACGAATTCGACGAATGATTAAAAAGTGGCTAATTCGTAACAATTCATACGACCTCACTCGTACGAATTAATACGATTTTGCTAAATCGTCTGCTCTGATTGGAAACAGCGTCTTCTCGACATATCGACAACATCGAACCAAACTACTGTGTTTGAGGGTCAAAGATGTTGTTTACAGCCGGCCAATGAAGACCAGAATGGCATTATGCAAATGTGGTACAAACCTAGGTTTGTGCAGGAAGACTAATTACTTACAACTTGATTCAGACAATCTTCTGGGAGATAAAAACTTTGTTGTGACCTTTAAAACTGACCTTTTACATTCACAAACAGCTATATTACACATTACATGAAATGTAATAGCTGGAAAAGCATATCAATATCTCATTTGTGTCTATTTTTTATATACTGTACACATTTAACACTTAATTGAGTTTCCATTTATTTATTTTTATCCATGTCTCCTGAGATACTCTGTTTTTGGTACTGGCGAATGCTGTGTTTAAGCATGTACTGATCTTCAGGCAGTTGAGGATTTATCTGGGCTGTTTTCTATTTCCTGTACCTCAGATCTATATGGACACACAAATGATCACATTTTAAAAACGTGCATACAATCACAGCATATACAGATGGGGAGAAAAAAGAAACATTATGGAAATAACTTAAAGCAAATGTGAGATGTCTGAAATGGAATATATTAAAAATGCAATTTAAATTTAAATGGCAATATTTCCAAAGGCTCGTTGTCTGCACAGTGAACTCATTTCAGACTGATTATCTGGTTAATGGCACAGCTAAAGAGACCTTAATGCAAAGGAACTGTCAGTGTTTGAAGTATATGTGCACAGCGTTTCAAAGAGACGCTCTGTGATACACAGATGCGGCAGAAGCCTGATAATAAACCACTACACAGAGACAGATTTACCCCGGTGTGTGTGATGCTGTGAATGCTCATTTGTGATCAAAAAGAAAAAGGACATTTTTTTGAACTGGTTTTAACAACGCTATCTCACGACAAATTCGTACGAGTGATTAAAAAGTGGCTATTTCGTACTAATTTATACGATTTGTCTAAACCCATGTGATGGGTAGGTTTAGGGGCGGGGTCAGGGGTGTCATTCGTACGAATTGGCCAACTCGTAAAATATGTACGATTTGGCAAAAATCTAAGTGAGGTGGCACAAATTGTTACGAATTAGCCACCGCGTAAAATTCGTACGAATTGCAGTGAGATAGGGTTGGTTTTAAACAAATATAGCAAATCTTAGATTAACTGGTGATACTCAACAAATATGTATAGCAAGTGTAAGTTAGATTGTTGTTTGTGGCAGTAAAGACATTTAAAAAGTTACAAATGAAGAGTTCAGATGCAAAAGCCCCTAAATGCCATTTGAAATTTTCTTCTTTAATGATGATTTTTATCAAACTTGTAAATTTAAGTTCAGTAATTTCACTTAAATGGCAATGATAATTACCTATTAATTGTTATTTAAGTGAAATTACTGAACTTAAATATACAAGTTTGATAAAAATCATCATTAAAGAAGAAAATTTCAAATGGCATTTAGGGGCTTTTGCATCTGAACTCTTCAAATATTTATATTTATATTTCAAATAAATGCTTTTGTTTTGAACTTTTTATTCATTCATATATAATCCTGAAGAAAAAAAAAAACATTGATAATAATCAAAAATATGTTTTGAGCAGCAAATCATATTAGAGTGATTTCTGAAGGGACACTGAAGACTGGAGTAATGATGCTGAAAATTCGGCTTTGATTACAGGAATAAATTACACATTTCAAGATATACAGTATTTAAGAGTTATTTTAAATTATAGTATCTTACAATCACTGTTTTTACTGTATTTTTGATTATATAAATGGCTTGCCTTGGTGAGCAGAAGACTTTCCACAACTCAATAAATCCTACCGACACCATTCAATATTACCTATAAGCTGATCTTATGGGAAATATGTATAGACACTTCGCGAACCCTGATTAGTTGAGTTTACTTTAGTGCTTTCTGGAAAGTGACAGTCTAAACCTATCTGAGCTGTTAGAAAGAAATTCTCCAGGGTTTCTGCTAATATCAGAAGACACAGAATTAAATGAAACTGCTACAAAGAGTCGATACATAATTTTCCATGTTCAATAAAAGAAGAGTGTCCCGTATGATGTTTGAGATAACTGGTTTAATAAGTTCTTGGTTCAGATGGGTCAAGTTTTATTAAGAGCATCCTGCTGCCCCCTGGGTTTGGACCACACAGTGCGCCAACGGTGCTCAATCTAAGACTGTGTGTATCAGAGTTATGGACCAGAAGCCAAAGAACAGATGTTGGACAATGCTTCTCAAAAAAACAGTTGTGCCATCTGGAAGGGTTTATATGAAGGGCAAAGACATTACCAGAACATCAGAGGAGGCCTTGTGTACGGTCAGACCCATCAGCACTGTTGTGTTTGTTAATAATTAATACAGTATACACTCAAACGTGTTGCTATTAGGCCAACATTATTTTACTGGAAATGTGATAAAATTAGACGTTTCCTCAAATTATTTTTGGATTGAACTTGTGTAAAAGCACTCAAACTAATCTGTTTACAGGTTTAAGACAACAGTAAACACATATTTTGGGAAATATCGTGTCACTGCATAGTATTATTTCACTTTTTCATTTAGCATGCTATAGGCCTGTACATTGAAGTTGAAGAAATGTTTGTGTATATACAAAATCAACCTGTCCACACTCTTTAAAATTGGCTCGGCAGTATTGTTACCCTTGATAAATTGCTTGTGATGCTCCTCATTTGTAACTTTGGATAAAAGGGTCTTCTAAATGAATATGTAGCCCTCAATCAGGTCATGGGGTCTATACGACCACAATCGACTTTACTTTATATAAAAAAAAGGTTCCCTTCATCTCAGTGGAATAAGATTTTGTGACTTTTCATACATTATCTATCTATTTAAAAAAAAAAATGTCTTGATTTGAAATTTGTCAGTTCTTCTGAAGATTTGTAAAAAAAATAAAAATAAAAAAAAATTGACACTTCTGGTCTTCAGGGGTCAATATAACCCCACATTGAAATGAATGGAAAATGTGAATAAAAAATTAAATATATTTTCTTCAAGTGTCAAAAAAAAAAAAAAAAAAAAAGACAATCCGGCATAAATCTGAAAATTTTACATAGAAATGAAAGCCTAGTACTACAGCATAAATGCAATGTATCATAAAAAAAATAATATTTAATTTGCAAGCTAATGGTATAGTTGAGGAATTGTGTGGTATATGGCTACAAAAGTACTTTACATCTCCAAAAACACAGCATTAATGAATAGATGAGAAGTAAACAAAAAAAATGATATATTATTTGTATGATTAAAAATGTATACTTTTTGTACAATTACTCAATCAATTGTTGGGGTCGTATAGACCCTGAACCCCAGAAGTGTAAAAACGAAGACCATTTGAAGGATATATATACTTATAGCTCTTCTCCTTTGCCGAGATAATCGGTGTGGCATATCAAGATGCTGATTATTGCACAGGTGTGCCTTAGGCTGGCCACAATAAAAGGCCACTCTAAAATGTGCAATTTTCCTGTATTAGGAGAGGGGTCTGGGGGATTTGACTGTGTGTTCCAGGTCCTACCAATATCCAGCAACTTCGCACAGCCATTGAAGAGGAGTGGACCAACATTCAGTATCGACAAACCCCCAAAAATGTAGATGGATTATCTCGGCAAAGGAGAAGTGCTCACTAACACAGATTTGTGGACAATATTTAAGAGAATTTTGTCTTTCGTGTACATAGAAAAAGATTTTTGAGTTCAGCTCATGAAAAAAAGGGGGAAAAAACAAAAGTATTGTGTTTATAATTTTGTTCAGTGTATGTGTGCGTGTGTAAACACATTTTAGTTAGTAAAGCTGACCATAGTTTAAGATATTTTTTGTCCTTTTCCTCAGGTCAAACATCTGTAAAATGAGACTTAAGCAAAAGACTTTGCTTGATCCCTTTGCTGTTGACACATTTTAGGTAGTCAATGATCTCAATTGTAATTTATTTTTCCTGGTTGAATCTAAAAACAACAACAACAACAAAAAATCTCAACTTCATAGCATGCACTTTCTCTTTCTCTATTCTCTTTGCACACCTCTCTTCAGTCTGGTCTAATGTGTTGGAAAAATGTGTCCCTCTTGCACGGTGTGTCTCTGTTGACCTGCTGGTGACTAATGGCATGTCAAGCCCCGCTCCAGCAGAACAAAAGCGTGCCGTATCGCTCTCGAGGCCCACGGCGCCTGCACTTGTTGGGTTACGGCGTTTCAAAGGGGTTCGGTGTAGTGTGGAGGGCTGCTCTAAATTTTGTCTCGGTTGTATATTACGCACACATATGAAAGGACTGTCAGAGAGCCCACCGCTTGTGAAATAAACAACACTTGACACCGGCTTCCCCAAACATCAATCAACGCAATGTCGCTTAACACGCAAGCATGCATACCAGCACAGGAAGCGTAACACGCTGTGCATTAAGTGTCGCTGTAATTATGTTGCTGCGTTTGAGAGATTAACTCCAGTTAATTAGCGAAGAACCTGAGCCAGCTTATTTTTTTTTGCTTACAATCAACTCCTCCATAAGGACTCATACATCAAGCTACAGATATGTTAATAACAGCAGAGGGGTTTTTTTCCACACCGTTAAGGTGCCGTCTGTGTTATTGCTGCTGTATCACACATGGACTGAAATAAAGAGTTCATTACGGCCATTGGATTGGAAAGAATATCACTGCATATGGACTCATTTATGTCCGCGTAGCTGGACTGTGCAGTACGCAAATGCAACTTTCTGTGGAAGATGTATGGTTATTGTAGCTCACTAGAGGCCTGAAATTTCACTCGATCACCAACAGCTTAAATGAGCTTAGAGAAGCATATTTGTGCTGAGAAGATGAAGTTATGTGACAAAATGTGTCTATACTGACAGTTTTGCTCCAAAAATGCTCCAAATTACAAAAACATATACCAATACATGTTCGGTAGCTAATTTGGTACAGTGTTGTGCTTGTGATTCTCAACGATTCAAAAAATCATTAATTAAGCGTTTAAGGACTTGAAAAGCAAGCTAATAAGTCATGCATTTTTATCTCATATTTGCTTGTCGTACACTATTGTTTAGTGTTGGATGTACGTAATTTTCAAAAGTGATTTATCTTTTAGGATCAATCTTTTAGCTAAACTCACTGAATATTTCATTTTTGAAAGCCGTGACACATGTATGTGCAACCACCACCTATGTAATAAAGCATTTCTAGATTCACATTCATCAGTTATGGATAAAACGGAAAATGCTTTTAGCGCCAATCGCACAATATTTCACTTTGAAAGTGTTATAAAACGTGCAAGAATCAATGTCGCCACAGGCACGTTTTTCCAACAAGCCTTGGTTCGCGTCATCAGATTTAGTGGTTTTAAAGTGCAATCACATTTAACATGGCTAGCAAAATTTAGTAGATGAAATCCAGTCATTCCAATAGGAGTGTGTGCGATTGGAAGATTTTCTCATGCAAATGGATTTACAGACACTTAGTTTGAAAGTGACTTCTGTACATCACTACACTATTGACAATAGACAATTTTTGCCAGTAACGCTATTGTGACCACACCAAACTTTAACACGCGCTGTATACGAAATTTAATATTTCTAAATAGCATGTGAAAAACCAACCTGATCTCACGACCAAATCGTACGAATTCGACGAATGATTAAAAAGTGGCTAATTCGTAACAATTCGATTTTGCTAAATCGTACATATTTTACGAATTGGCCAATTCGTATGAATTCGTACGAATGACCTACCCCTTACCCCGCCCCTAAACCTGCCCATCACGTGGGTTTAGACAAATCGTACGAATTCGTACGAGTGAGGTCGTACGGACTAGACACTTTTTAATCATTCGTCGAATTCGTACAAATTGGTCGTGAGATAGCATAGGAAAAACAGTACGCTAACAGAGTAGTATGTCCGAATACATACTGTAGTATTTCGAGAAGTCCCAACCCGATTTCATAGCAATTTGTACAAATTTTACAAGGTGGCTAATTCGTAACAATTCGTACGACCTCACTCATACAAATTAGTGAGATTTTTTGCTAAATCATACATATTTTACGAGTTTGCCAATTTGTAGGAATGACCTACCCCTGACCCCGCCCCTAAACCTACCCATCACGTGGGTTTAGACAAATCGTACGAATTCGTGCGAGTTTAATGGCTGCGAAGTGAGATCAAGTGTCTCCTTAGACCGTACACTCTTAGAAGAAATGATTCTATATTGAACCTTAAAATGTTCTATCAGTGCTATGTATTTGGAACCCCTAAAAGGTTCTATACACTCTTGAAGTCCCCGTGAAATCAAAATTGAACCTATTTACTTTGTTAGCGCATATTACTAGTCTTGTGGTGAACAATTAATCCGTGCAAGTGAATATATATTTAAAAAATGTTTTACCTTAGTAATCTTTAATCAAAATCTGAAAAGTTACTTCCGGTCTGGAACGGTTTCTTTTTCTGATGACGTAGGTTTCACAGTTTGGGTGGGGAAACGCTTAACCACTCCCCTCAAACCGTTAGTTTGCTATGAGCGAGAGATGGAGAGGAGGAGCGCTAGAGTAAAACCCTGCCCTCTGTTCAATATTCCGTTTCACTTGGAAATACGTCACAGCACTGGAGAAAAATCGTTTGCAACTTCCGGTTCACGGGGACTTTAAAATAGGGTTCCTCTGGGTTCTATATAGAACCCTGAGGTTCCATACTTGGCCAATAGCAACTTTTACCAAAAAAAAAATGGTTCTATATAGAACCATTTTAGAGTTCCATATATGAAGCGGGGGATGGAACCATTTCTGGTTCTAAATAGAACCATTTCTTTTAAGAGTGTATGCACCGTTTGTACTTCTATAAAGACACTCTGCTACTGGAAAGAGTCATCAGGTCTTCCATGCCCGAGCGGGCTCTTGCACTTACTCTGCTCTCTTCCGTTGCACCACGGTTGGGCCGCAGCAGTTGTCGGTGTGATTTATTGTGATTACTTCAATGGCAGCCGCTCCACGAAGCGGAAGGGCTCGGAGATTAACGAGCGCAGTGATAAAAGTGCTAGCGAGTAGCGCGTTCGCTACTTAATAGCTCCTGAAATGAGGCGCCCCACCACGCCGCACCTCCCGCCCCTCCTCCGGGGATTTCATTACTTTAAGACAAATGGATGAATACGCGCTCAAGTGGGGTTTGAGGAGCGGGGAGAGCAGAGATGGTTTGTAATTACCTTAATCAGAGCAAGAGCATCTCTAACGTGCCAGAAACATGCGCTGAGGTCACAGCAGGAGGACGGAGAGGCCAGACCAAACAAAACAAGCAGCACAGAAAGTCTCCTGCAGTCCACAAGACTCTCAGCGGGTTGCTGGAAGTCGCTGTTGCTGCAGATGCAGGTAAAGAACGGGAGGGGTATTTGTTTACCCTCCAGATAGATGGGAAGAATACTGTAAGGTTGTTTTCACGCTCAGTATGAACTAGAGTTCATTAGCACCCTCTGCTATTATGTTCTTTTCTCATTGGTAGTATTTTTCACATTTCCTGTGAGATATTTATTCATTTGGACTGTTTTGTCCAAAAAGATATACAAATGAGGAACATCACAAGCAATTTGACATCTTTGTTGTATACAAAGTTTCTCTGCGTCCATCTTTGTACAGTCGTACAGACATTCGCTCTATTTCTTCATAACTGACTGTAATGTTCAATAATGTGACTCATGTGGGGTATGACCATCTCTCGTGTCTATATTATTAAGCATATTGATCAGATATTGATGAAGCTATAGGGTCATATTCATAGAAGACCAACCTTTTGTGGGTGAATGGAGAAAGTCGGGCTGGTGATGTCATCATCTATAATTCAATGTCTAATTAAAAACAAAAACAAAAACGAAGCAGCATAATTTTTTTTAACAAATGTAATGGAAAATGTTAATTTAAATACAGAAATGCTTTGCCATTTTACATATTGCATTGTTTTTTTCGCATATTACATTTCAAATTGAATATTGCTACTCATATGCTTCCACAGTGATTACCATTCATGCAATATATAAAACATTTCATAACAAATGCTGTGATAAATGCTACAGTGTGGCATACTCCAAAAGTGTCTTAAAGACCAGAAAAAAATACATAATAAAATAAGTTACACAATATTTATTATTAATTCTATTTAGCAAAGATGCATAAACATTGTAAACAATTTCTGCTTTTGTACTTTCTAATCATCAAAAAAAAAAAGTTTTCACAAAAATATTAAGCAGCACAAATGTTTTCAACAATGTTAAAAATAAGAAATGTTTATTGAGGATCAAATAAATCAGCGTTGCCATCAGAAGAATAAATCATATTTTAAATTCTAAAACTTTCATAATAATATTACTATATTGCTGTAGGCTACTGTTAATAACACTATTACTATTTTACTGTATTTTTTATCAAATAAATCCAGTCTTTGTGAGCAAAAGAGATTTTTTAAAACAATTATTTTAAAAATATATATATTTTACTTTCAGTCCCCAAATGTATTTATTTACATGATCGGTCCAGAGTCAACAAAAGGAAATTGTCTCTTTTAGCTGTAAAAACTTGGGATTTCATTCCCACAGCTGCGTTATTGAGTGTTATTCTCCGTTATAGTGTCTACGAGCAGACCGTCTGTATTCGGCAACCCACGACCAACGCAATTGGAAAACAGACCAGCCAAACAAATAAACGCACCAAAAGCTCCACATGTCACTTCAGATAAAAGCGTCTGTGAAATGACTACTTCCTGTGCGTGTGTGCTCTGCAAAAGAATCTCAATCTTTTGATCATTAAATTTGACTCTGAATTGAAAGGGTGTTAAATGTTATGGTTTATTGCATTTTAACAACTCCCTGACTTGTGGCGAATGACTAAATGACACAGCTGGTCACTACAGCCGTCTTTGTGCAAACAAAATGGCTGCCCGTAGGTCTGCTAATAATAAAAAAAATAATAATAATAAAAGAAAATCCTAATGCTTCCCATTTGCACTCTCTTCTCTAATCTGGGTTTTAAATGCTTTTTTAAACTTAAACAGGTGCTCACAGTCTTTCAGTAGCCTTGGTTATAAAAGAAAAAAGAAACGAGGGGAATGATGGGATTTAATGGTCCACATCAGTGAACAAAGCTCAGCTCAATACAAAGGTGGAAATCTCTGGCTGTGTGCCAGTCCACAGTTAATGCAAAAAAAAAAAAAAAAAACCACACATACATGAACTGCCTGCTTCTGATGGCCTAAATGGAATAACACCACTACAGTACAATTGGGCAATGTTGAAAACTCACTTTTTTGAGATTCTCCATCTCGCCATTCCTCGGCACTCTGAATGGAAGTTTTTAATCCCATGGAGATATCCCTTCATGTTAGTAGGCCCTTTCATAAAGAGAGCAGGTCTTCCCCTCCCGTGCTGACCCATAGAAACAGGACTCTCTCTGTGCCTTAGAGGGTCTGCTGAAGTTTTGAGGGCCGTTTCTCCACTGTGAGCCTTTGAGGAGTTTGGCCTTTGAAGTCTCACGGTCCACCAATAGCTGCGCTTTGAATGCCTGACATTAATTGTTCCCAGAGAGACATGGAGGGACCTACAGCACAAAGATGAGTGGACCAAAGCACCCACCTACTGTACACCTGTGACCCTCCGTAACCTCAGACATTGTCAGGGAACTTTTGACAGGTTGTTTGTGCATGTTCTCAAAAGGTCTTGAGATTTTCAGTCTGCCAAAGCATTTAGGTTGCATCAAATTGCATAGAAAAATTAAACTGGCTGATGCAATCATACACAGATATGACTCCATTCCCGAAACTCTTTAAATGAACTCAGTCTGGTCTACTGTGACCTAAATGCATCGTTGAATTTGCTAATTATTGAATCCATCGCTAATTGAAAAGCTAACGGTGAACGTCGCCTATGTGAAAACTAGCATTGCAAACACACAAATGTGCATGAAGGATGCGATTGTGTTCCAGCAACAGGGCATGAACACTCTAAAATGAAAGTACATCACCTTTAATCAAAATTAATTCTGTTTTATCATGGCTGAGTTGACACGGCCGAGTCGAATGTTCACTATTAGAGCAACACAGCCGGAGGTAAATCAGTCCGTCGTTCCACTTTCGTCTCTCCAGACAATCTGCGTACACACTGTGAAATTAAACGCATGACCATCTCACGTCGGATTTTTGCTACATGTGTATTTCATTTTGATCTCGTCTTCCTCATGAATAACAGGTTTTGAGCTTTTTTGTCTTCCTCGATATAAACAGATGAACAACAATTGCAGTTTTCCATTTCTTTAAGGTATGCATGCTTATTTTGTCTTTTTAACATTACTCTATGTAACTTTTATGTTCAGATTTAACATTTGAACTATTTGTTATTAAAAACCAAACAAGCAAGTGAGTAAAGATGAGTCAAAGTAACGTAACATTACTTTCCATAAAAAGTAACTAAGTAATGCAATTGGTAACTTCTTTAGTAATACAATATTGTAATATTTCAAGTGCACTCTTAGAAAAAAGGGCTCTATATATGTAGCATGGGGTTCTTTACTCAATTCCAAAGGACATTTTATGCTAAAAAAGGTTCAATAATGACAAGAAAGAACACGTTTGGCACAAAGGTTTTTTAAAGGCTATTATACATACATATATTACAATATTCTGCAACATTTTGTAGTTGTTATTAAATTATTTTTTTTTATTAAACTGTTAACTTAATATCACATTTTAATCATGCAGATTTTTGGAGGATAAAAACTGAAATGGCACTCTTCGTGTGATATTGATTCATTACATTTTTTAACCACCATATCTTGAATTTTGTGATCATTCAAATGCATTGCATTTTAGGGGTTCCAAATACGTAGCACTTTAGAACCTTTTAAGGTTCTATATAGAACCTTTTCTTCTAAGTACAAAAGTACACCGCCATGATCACGTCTGTTTTACCATATCAATTCAAGCCTGACTCCTCATCCTTTAGAAGTGCATGCAAATTGATGTTTTTAGTAGCATTCTAGCTAGTACTTGTTTCGTAATGGCAAATGTTTTGTAATGATTTTCAGTAATAAAGTGGGTTGCATGCAATCCACTAACAAAAACAAAATAATCTGAAGGAATTTGCATCAGATACAAACACTCTTTGGGGATATCGGATATGTCCTGTTGTCCTTCAGTATGTACTGCTAAAGGTGGGCGACATTCTCTAATCAGAAGCTGATGACAGAGCGACAGACACATTTGCAGTCTGTTAGTACAGTATGAATATTTGCACGTTGTCACGTCCTCCTGGCCGAACTCTAATTGCATGATCAATCTTCCTGAAATTGTGGCGTGATGACATCTTCACAGGTACTGACAGCTCGCGATTTCCTCCTTTTATCTTTAGTGGGTTTCCTGACCTTCAAGGGTCATGGATAAACGTATCCACATATATCATCCTGGCCGGAGAGAGAAGGCATATACGATTAGATGAGTATGTCTGGTGGAGGAACAAGTTATGTGCATGATTTATATCAGCAAATATAGTTTAGGATGGAAAGATTTTGCTTGATTCCTCATTCTAAAACCCTGGCCAAGGCCGTTAATGAGTTTATCTTCATGGGGATTTGGAGCATGCATACCGATACTCAACCTCAACCTGATGTTTATAGAAAAGCCAAGAACCTGTTTATTATGATCCAGCTGGCGGTTTACAACTAAACTAATGGGGCTCTCAAAATGCACAAGGTTTTTTCTTTGGAGAAAAGGTTCAATGTGGTTCTAAATAGGACTCTTGACTCATTTTTTAAGATCTCTTTGCCAAGAAGGTTCAATATAAGGGGAAATGATTAAATAAACTTTGTTTAACGGGTTATTTAAAAAATCTAGTAATGAATTAAGTTTAACTTTAAACAAGCTCCTACAGTTTGTTTCCATATAAATTCATGGATCATTTTTTCTGTTTTGTCGTTAGTGAAATTACAAGTTCATGACATTTCCTCATATGGAGTCAGTTCATTATGTTGCATTCGGAGATCGACTACTTTTGACTGACAAAATTCCATTCTAATCATGTTTTTACGCAAAAGCTTGACTCGAGTAGATAAACAAAAAGAGCCTATTGGTTACATTTTGACAAGAGTTACCCTTTAAGTCTCTGTTCAAGGTTTATGACAGTTTAATTTGGGAATCAAATTTTCAGGTCTATGCTCAAAACCTGAATAAATGGATTATAACTACAGCATGAGTATAATTTAGTACCATAAAATCTTAGCCTGGTTTAAACCAGACCATTCCGAGAAATGAGTTTCCCAGAAACCTCTCAGAGTGTGGTTCTATGGAAGCTTGTTGAATAATAAAAATAATAATACCACTGAATAATAATTTTAAAAAAAATTGTTGTGACTTTTTAGCTCACAATTGCGAGAAATTGCAAAAAGTCGCAATTCTGAGAAATAAAGTCGCAATTGCGAGATGTAAAGTCAGAATTGTGAGAAATAAAGTCAGAATTGTGAGAAAAAAAGTTGCAATTGCGAGATATAAAGTCGCAATTCTGAGAAATAAAGTCGCAATTGCGAGATATAAAGTCAGAATTGTGAGAAATAAGGTTGCAATTGCGAGGAAAACAAAGTTGCAAGTGCGAGATATAAAGTCGTAATTCTGAGAAATAAAGTCGCAATTGCAAGATAAAGTCAGAATTGTGAGAAAAAAAAGTTGCAATTGCGAGATATAAAGTCGCAATTTTGAGAAATAAAGTCGCAATTGTGAGAAAAAAAGTCACAATTGAAAGAGATAAAGTCAGAATCGTGAGAAATTATTTAGCAATTGCGAGATATAAAGTTACAATTCTGAGAAATAAAGTAGCGATTACAAGATATAAAGTCGCAATAACCTTTTTTATTTTTCATTCTTTGGCGGAAACAAGCTTCCATATTGTTCTTTGCTCGGTTTTTAGCAAAAAGGAAATGTTCAAATCACTTAAAACAGACGCGGTTGCTGATTCAAACGAGTGATGTATGTTTGATGGCGGCATCCATCTTTGTAATGTCGGCTACAAAATCTCCTTCAAAATCCCAGCGCTGTCGTCGTTGTGTAAAGCCCTCTCCAACGTTTCTGATTGGTGCCTCTTGACGGATTGGAAATGAGCTTTTTTTGCCAGACTTACTTTCAGAGCAAATCTAAATTTGCCAGAAGTTGTGTGGGTTTTCCCAGGCTAATAAAATCCCCTAACAACAGAAAATATCAAATAAAAACATTATCAAACTAAAACACAGTACATTAATTTAATTGAAATAAAAAACAATAATTAGGTCATTTCTGACCACCACGATTGTAGCACCAGAGGGTTAAATAAAAGACTAGCTCTCTGAATAACCCTCACAATTAAAAAGCTTTTTCTGTATAAAAACTATTATATTGGGTCTAAAAGGGAAGAAAATACTCCAGCGTCCTTTAGACGTAAGTCAGTTCTTTTACTCTGGAATGGAAAATGAAATCCTCAGTGAGCGTTCCCAGATCGGAGTGAAATAAATGGGCTTGAGGACAAGCGGAGCCGGGGTCCAGACACTCCATCCTCACAATGACCCACTTTCAGCTGAAAACAGGGCTGAATCACCCTGAGATAAACGCTGGCCACCATCCCACCCTTAAAAATAAAGCCTCAAGGCTGAGGCAAAAGAGTTTTATAGTCTGATGTCATATGAGAACAGTCCTCTGTGCGGTTCTTTAGAAAATAATCTACAGCCTAGTGCTTAAGCAATCCCATACAGTGATCTGAAGAATCTACATGCAACATCAATATCTTGACTCTCAACCAACTCAAGAACCCTATACGGCACAACATGGTTCTTGATAAGAAACGAGTTCTTTGCCCAACCTAAGCTGCTACAAAGACCTATTGAAAGCCTATATTTCTCAACATACAATGGGTTTGCGATCCATTTTACTTCTGTAATGTGCATTTCAGAGTGAAACAAAATTTACATGATGGCATGAAAAGAGTGGTTTGGATCCAAATGCAGTTTTATTGAAAGGGTATTCCACAATCGTAAATCATAAACACAGGGTAATCAGTCCAAACAATAACAGGGTTAAAAATGCACAGGAAAAAAAACAAAAAAAAACAGAGGAAACCAAGAAAACCTGCTTGGAGTTGCAGTGTGACACCAAACAAGACTTTGCAAAATATCAAAATTTTTAAATAGACTGAGACTGACAAGGTAATGAGACACAGGAGGATGCAATCAGGGATGATGAGACCGGGCAGTGGGTTATGGGAAATGTAGTTTGAGGGAATGACAATAGTCTGATGTGGAGTGCCCTCTGGTGGCTCTCAAGGGCACTCCAGCTGGTGACTGTTACTGTCGCTTTAGAAGACCTGTCCAAACTTGGACAACATCACAGCCTTCCCGTCCTCCTCCAAGGATCAAAAACACTTGTTCCCTGCATCTTTATTAGATCGCCGCTCTTAAAGCACAAAGAATGTTGTTCTGCCTATAAATGCAAACAATTCCATAAAAGGCGTTTGAGAGAAGGACATTATTTTCTAAACATAATTTTCGTGTCTGGCTAATAAACGTGTTGGTTTTTTTCTTTGAAGGCAGTGGGTTTTATTTTAGAGGCAGTAGTGGAAAAGGGTCAACTCTCTGAACTCTTCCCTGACAACCTGTCAGCATGTCTCGTTCTCTCTCCTCCTACAGTATCTGCCTCCATCCTTCATCTGTTCTTCTTTCCAATATATCACACTCTCACACTCTCTCGACTCAAGCCGGTCACCTTCACATATGTGCCTCACTTCACAACGTACATTTAATTACATTTCACAGGAAGTCGTGCTGTGCAGTGTTCCTATCTGCACCAAAAAAACGGAAAGCACACCAATTCATTTTAGTCAGGATATACACCATGTTCACTTTTTTTTCTGAAGAAAATGTGACTGGTACTTGATGCTAAAGCACACTCTAAAAAATGCTGGGTTTCAACCCATGTCTGGGTCAAATATGGACAAACCCAACCATTGGGATTAAAACTTGTAAACCACCATTTGTTTTTGTCCACATTTGACCCATGCATTTTTTAGAGTGATGCGGGTGGTTGTCAGGGTGTTTCAATGTGTTGTAGTATGGTTGTTAGGTGTTCTAGGTGGTTGCTAGGGCATTTTTACTCGACCTGATCCGAGCGGGATTCGAACCATGGTCTCCGGTGTGGGAGGTTTAAACGCACAGCTCTTAAGCCTATTATACTAGGGTAGTCTTGGTGGTTGCTAAGGTATTTCTGTGCAGTTGCTAGGATGTTTTATATGTTTACTTCCTGGGCAAAATCAAAAAGAGGATACCTGCAAGTCTGTATGATGTTCTCTAGATTGCATAAGGTTCAGATTCCTTCTTTTTTGCCCATTTTTTTCATTAATCAGGTGAAAATACAAATATTTTGTAAATACAGCCATTTAGAAAAGTACTGACGCACCTCTCCTCGCCTGGATTTAAGAACGTCAACTAGATAGGTATCATATTAGATCCCTAAAAGTAATAGTGATGCTTGCCTTAGCCTAGCATGTCACACTTTTATCAAATAAGTTGTTGAAACTCTGTTTCTGATTGGTCAGTGTGTGCACATGAGCGTGACCATATTCCTGAAGTAACACACCAGCCTCATTTGCATTTTCCAGCAAAATGTCAAAGTGCTTTCGGGGCCTCATTAATAATAGAACGAACATCGTTCAGATCCAGAACTTGGGTGGCATTCTGGCAATTAAACGGACATGCCGTTATGATTTCAAACGCTGCCCTTTGGGATAAAATGGGCACATGCTGAATATTTAACAGAGATGTGACATAACTGGAGTCAGAGATAACAGGGGAAGAGACAGATTACACCTCTTCCTCTATAGCCCTCTCTCCCGCCTGCTGTCGTAATGTTCGAAATGAAAGGATAACCACAAAAACATCATTTGCATTCCATTCCCCGTGCGTTTATGTTTTCTTTTCTACTGTCAGGTGTCTCCTCGCAGCATGACACCCCGGGAATCATTCATCTTGCGTCTTGTTTGTTTTGGTGGCAAGCCTGCAGGGGTGGTTTCGGAGGATTCGTGCTAACGGACTCGTTCCAGATCCCACTTCTCATTCCAGGGTCCGTGTACCAGGCCATAAAACCCGAAGTGGTTTCATTATCAGGAGATTCCAGCTTCAGTTTTCCCCCTGACGCACGTGTCTGTGCAGCGGTCGGCTAAACGATGGGTGGAGATGTTTTAAAGCTCTCAGAGGAGAGATGGGCCACATGTTCACGCAGTTTACCGCTCTGAGCGTCTTTTCCATTTCAGTGAGAGAGAGAATCTATACAAACAGCACAGCCTCATTATTCAGACCAAAGCTGCTCCTTTCTTTCGTCCGCACACTTCTGAAACATCCAAGCATTGTTAAACATGTTTACCATGAGCGGCAATCAAATTCCTCCCCACTATGGCTTTTGTGTAAAACGGTAAAACCAATTACTGCTCATTTTCCAGGAACAAAACAGAACAGCGTGGAGCCCTCACTCGGAGGAAAGCAATCAATATGGTCTTTAATTGCATTAAATTTATTTTGTTAAAATGTTTTGCTGATAGTTAATTTGTTTGAAATTTGCAAGCAAATTCTCTATTTGGTTGATCCAGTGAGGAATATTGTCAAATGAGGAAAGCAACACAATGACCAAGTTTGTTAATGCAGCTTCAACAATATATCAACAGTGTTATCTTTTTAACAGATCGAAACATGATTTTTAAAGTTTGGTGCTGTACGTTTTTCCTTTAACAGTTATTTTAGTACCTGTGAGGAATATTTATCAAGAAAGTACGGACTTTCTACTGCTAATAGATGCTAACTGGCTCCCAAGAGTCAGAGATCGTGCTGATTATTTTGCACTGTAGATTGTTTGGCCAAACCCGATATCACGGCAATTTGTACAAATTTTACGATGTGGCTAATTCAACTTCACTCTAAATCGCACATATTTTACAAGTTGCCCAAGTCGTATGAATTCGTACAAATGAGATACCCCTGACCCCGCCCCTAAACCTACCCATCACGTGGATTCAGAAAAATCGTACAAATTCGTACGAGTGAGGTCATACGAGTGAGGTCGTACAAATTCGTACGGATTAGCCACCTTTTAATCACTCGTACAAATTCGTACCAATTGGTCGTGAGATAGTGTTGTTACAGTAATAGCATCGTTTTACAATACCGCAAAATTAAGGATACATTTTTGGCTTCAATATCTCGAGGAAAAGAGGTTTTCCCCTAGCGTAAGATATTACGCAGTACGAGAGAACCTCTCGCAAGAGAACAGGAGAATAATTGGAATTGCAGTGTGACTAAATAAGACTTTGAAGATTCAGTAGTGCTGTATTTTACACTGTATTTACTCTGCGTTCTGTTCGGTGAATTAATGCCAAGCCGATATCACAGATATTTGTACAAATTTTACGAGGTGGCTAATTCGTACAACCTCACTCGTACGAATTGGTGCGATTTTTGCTAAATCGCACATATTTAGATTTGCCCAAGTCGTATGAATTTGTACAAATGACATACCCCTGACCCCACTCCTAAAGCTACCCATCACGTGGGTTTAGACAAATAGTACAAATTTGTACGAGTGAGGTCATACGAATTCGTACAGATTAGCCACCATTTAATCACTCGTACGAATTGGTCGTGAGATAGCGTTGTTAATGGAAATGTGAGAACTACTGTAACGCTGAATGGCATTCGTGTTCGGAAAATTGGTTATCAGTTCCGAACCCCAGTTTCTTTTTTATCATGTTGATATACTGTGTATTTGTTAGGATGATCAGGGTAAAGTTATCCCACAGTAGGGCTGGGTAATAAATATCGATTTCTCGATATTAATCGATTGTCATTTTTACGAACTGATATCGATTCTTAAATCTCAAGTATCGATTAGTCATCCTGTTTCATTTGAATGAATGGGACATTATATCGCGGCTGCGCGCATCCAAAAAAAATCGCAATAATCTTTGTCCTTTGTTACTATTGATATGAAACAAAGTTTCAATTTTCAAATTACGTTCATTTTCTTTAGAAATTCAAAAACATAAATAAAGTTTTGGCGCTGTGGCGTGAGATCGCTCTGGCGCAGCTTAAGAGAAGCAGCAGCGCTGATCTCTCTTCTGGCTTAATAATACCAGTTACAGTTACAGCGCGAAATAAACATGAATGAGCATCTGAAAGTGTGTTAAACGATGGAGTACAACTTATCGAAATCCGCATCATGTCACATTGATTCGCTCAATCAGCATTTCAACCGTGGAAAGATGTCAATTAAACAGCTTGTAATCAATGTCATGTATCGTCATATTTACCTCCGAAAAACCCACATAAACTCGTTAGTCAGCTAGAAAAAAATAACTCCTAGAGAGGAGCATTTTGCTAAATATATACACCATATTACATATGCATTATCTTAATCTTAATGTTCTTCAATATTTAATGCATATTTGAATAAATATGGCAAGTTTTTTTTATGACAGCCATCATTTAAATGTTTACATTTCATATAATCTTATTATAAAAATAAATAAAAGTGTAATTTAAGTGTTTGTTTGGCTACAAAACAGTTCATTATTACCTTCATATTAGGCTAATGAAGCCTATTGGCTACAACTAGACTCCCTTTACAGCATTTTAGAGATTTGATTCCCTTGAGAAAAATGGCCATGTATTGTAACTGATATCCAAAATAATCAATATTGAATCGAATCGTAATCGAAATGAATTGCAAGCTTGTGAATCCAAATCGAATTGAATTGTGAAATTTGTCTCAATACCCAGCCCTATCCCACAGGGAGGGAAAAATGGTGTGTGTAAATTTCTGAGTAAAAAAAAAAAAGGTTTCAAAGAAAGACATTTCATTAAATGTGAAAATTTAAGCAGATCTTAAATTCAAGTAGACTTCAAAATTTATATTTAAGTAGAAAGTCTGGAATAATATTTTCTTTTTTTAAACATACTCCAGCAAAACTTTTTTTCTTTATAGTGCTCCTTTAAGGAGATTCAGACCTGCTGTTTTGATAACAAATCTATGGAACTTTTAAAAGAAATTTTACAGCAACAGTTTTAAAACCATTCAAATGTCAGTTACACTTCTCAAAAAGGGAAATATTATAAACATAACTTGTATCCATGGTGACTTGCATAATTATGATGACCTGAGTGAAACATTGGAAACGCTTCAATGGCGATTTCGGAACTCTCTTGGAAGTCATTCGGGTGCCATGGTAACCGGAGTTCTCTCCATCTCCCAGCGGCTCAGAGGTCAGCCGTCATTGGCTCTCTGCGCATTGTCTTCTGTTCTCGCTAACAAATGTGTCACAGTACATCAAGATAACATTTATAACCCGTCCAAACAACAGGGGCACCTCACAGAGCTCCATCCCAATGACAGCCCAATGGAAAGGGTGATTTCAAAAGTACTTCAACTGCCTTTTGGGATAAATGACAGAGTTTGCGATTATTCAAACGCTGTATTTTAAAAAAGGTCAAAGCCAAGTTGCTCTCATCGGTTTCAAACAGCACAACAGCATCGATCTAACGGATGGCACGACGCTTTATGCAAATGAGCAAGAATCATTACGATCGGCCTGTGTATTGAGTGTTACCTGCGGCATCAACAGCCGTGCGTGTGTTGTGAGAGGCGCTTTGGAGACCGGTGTAAAAGAGCGTCTGAAATGCACCTGAGGGGGAATGAAGATGGAAAACAGCTATTCTCCACAGGCGTTGGGCTAATACTTCACGCTTGCTGATGGGAAAACTGCTGTGACCTTTAGAATTGGCAAAATAGACGTCTCTGAGGCCCAGTGTGTGTGTGTGTGTAATATCTCCTCTTAGGCTACAGGGGAGAAAAAAAAAGATAATTGAGAATGATTGGAAAATTTCCATTGGGCTCATAATCTGCATTCATAGCACCGTTCGCCATGTACAATGGCTATAATTGCTTCAGTGAAGCTACAAAATAACCAGTCAGATCAGGGTGGCTATTTTTCCGCTTTCCCTTTGATACCGCTGTTGTTTTCTCTGCACTTCCTTTGTGTGTCTTTTTTTTCAGTGTTTAACTTTTCCCCATTTAATCCAATTCATTATCTCAGACCTCTTTGTTCTCCTATCGAGTCGCACAATGCTGCTCGCTCACTATGGACATGTGATTTCTTTCTGCCAGGCATTCCATCCTCTCTTCCCTCGGGATGCAGAATCCGGGAAAAATACCTGTAGCCGGGGTTCCCCCACCCCCTTTGTGTCTGGGAGGATCAAGACGGGAATGGCAGAGGCGCAGGATAACCGTTTTAGGAGTCATCAGACTTGACACTTTTTTGTCCCCACCGGGCCTCCATATGCATGCCTTGTGCTGATGGGACTCCAGAAAGGAATAAAATACTTTTTTGTCTTTTGATTGAAGAAAAAAAAAGGGAATTGCATGTTCACAATGTAAGAAAAAATATATTTTTGCCTTTATCATACCTACCTATATTAATATTTTTGCCTTTATCTACAAACATGTCGTATGAACTAATACTATGTGACGATATTTTAAACATTAACATCATTCAACAACAAGCAATTCATCATAAAGGGATGCCCATTAAAGAAAATATATATTTCCTCACCCTCAAGTTGTTCCAAACCTGTATTCATTTCTTTCTTCTGCTGAACACAAATAAAGATATTTTGATGGGTAACCAAAGAGTTTATGGGCTCCATTGACTTCCATAGTATATATATTTTTTTTTCTATAATTTTTTTATACAGGTTTGAGTGAGTAAATGATGATTGAATTCATTTTCAGGACTATTCCTTCAAGGAAGAAGTTTCAAACGTTCAAAAATGTGCATGATTTGTGCAAATGCTGAGTTTTTAATTGTCACATGAATGTCTCTCTGAAGGGAAGCTTTGTGTACAAAGATCCACTACACTGTCAAAAATTACCTGTAAATTTTACAGTAAAATACTGGCAACAGGGTTGCCACCCAGTTACTGTATTTGTTTTTTACAGTAGCGTTTCTGTAATTTAATTTAGAGAATTTTGCTGTATTCTCGGACTACAGTAAATAACAGTATTGTTGTATTTTTTACAGTAAGTTACATGAATCTTTGTATTTGCTATATCTATTTCCACCTATTGTCAAACAGTGTATTTTTCCATTCAGCCCGTCTGCAATTTTTGTTCAGACCAATTATATAAAACATACATAATGAGTTATAGGCTGAAATCAATGTAATGTTTATTTTATAAAACTTGTTTTGTTTAGTTTTTTTTGTGCCCAACAAATAAGACAATTTGAACTGTAAATTTGTTTGGTCATTTTACAGTTTATGTTCAAATGCTTTTCTTTTGAATGTTTTGAAGGATTTTCTTTTTTTAAAATCACTTTTTTTTTGCCGATCCGGTGTTTGCAGATATGATTTATTAATTTCATATTATGCATTAAAGGAGTAATTCACTTTTTTTTAAAAAAAAACAAAAACAAAACAAACTTAATTTAATGAACTCCATATTACTCAATGGACTTCAATGGGAACTCCAAACAGTTCAAGGTCCAAAAGACAGTTTCAGTGCAAACTGCAAACTGTTCAAAGGGCTTTAAACGACACCAGACGATGAATAAAGGTCTTATCAAGTGAAACGATCGCTCATTTTTTAAAAAAAAAATAACAAAGTTTAAGTTTTATAAGCTCAAATGCTCGCCTTGCTCTGTTCTGTGATGAGCGTCCGTGACTCTACTGTTCGAACTTGTTCATCAAAATCTTTTCAAACAATCAAAACAAATTTTTTTTGTGTCATTTGGTTAATTCAATTAACGAAATGAACGAGTTGACTCTGGAAAAGATTTGTACATTTTGATGAACGAATTAGAACAAGAGAGTCATTGACGCGCATTTTCTTTTCGACTGGATATCTTCAATGACATGGGGGTGAGTAAATTATCAGCAAAAGTTTTTTTAGTTTTTTTTTAGGTGAACTACTCCTTTAAGCAAGATTAGTTTATGCTGATGCAAATGTGTGCTCTAGTGTGTGTCTATGCGGTTGCTAGTATGTTTTTTGTGTTGCTATAGGGAGTAACGGTTCTAGCGAGCCACATCCATGCCAGTTTAACAAACCCCTAAAAATGACAACTAGCTTGGATTGACTTGGAATGCGGTGAACTGCAATGCATAACATGTATTAAATATTTAAATAATAAAATATTTAACAACTTTTTCAACTACTTGAAGTTATAGGCAGTAAGAAGCACTACAGATCAGTTTGATCCCTGACTTCATACTGTTCTCCTCAAAATCCCCTGCCTAGCTAGAGACGCCCACTTGTGCATCCGATCCGATACACCACAATCCTGCTGTATCCGTGAGTAGGAACATCTTTCCCCTCACACTCTGCTTTCTGTCTTGGAAAGAAAAAGTTTAAAAGAATAGTTCAAAATTGACATCCCTTCACAGTCATATAATTTTAATCTGATGACTTTTCTTGAACACAAAATGAGATTTCAACCAGAATTTACGCAGCTCTTTTCTAATGGAATTAATGCTGTTGATCTTAACAAAAAGACAAAGCACTATAAAAATCCAAATGACTTTATATTACAAGTCCTACAATCGTTTTTTTGTAAGGACAACCAAAAATATAAATAAGAATGTGCCAACGCATTCTCATAGGGCGTCATATAGTAACGCTTTTGACAATGCATATACATCCAAAGCACATTTATTTTTTTGTGTATTTATGAGTTATTGAAAGACATGCATGGTTTTATTACTTGCAGTAATTCCAACATATACTGCAGCGTATCCCTTTCGTAACCATTTGCAAATCTTGAAATTGGTGGCTAATTCGCATGATTTTGACCTTTATGCATGCTTCCATGTATTCGTTTATATGTGTTTACGTTATTATATAAAATCACCACCTAGAAAACAGTTGCACATTCTCATGTTTGATAGATTGAGATATCAATCACTAAACTTTCCGATGTGGGAATGTGCTTTTCCAAATATAGTCGCCTCTGGCTCAGTGCAGAGATCTTAAACTATATTTATTAAAAAGTGTAACATGGAGCTCAAGAGGCCTGCTGTCAGTCAAGCTTTGTGTCGAGGTGCTGTAGAAGATCTCTCTCTCTCTAATTACACACCATGAGTGACGGGGAGACGAGAGGAAAGGATAGCGAGGCAGAAGGGCGACTGCTACTGTGGCACAATTAAAACAAAAAAGGGGGAGCGCATAAGATCTGCCGCTTCGACCACACACACATACACGCGCTCACTCAATCCATCACTCACAGAAACCCTCAATATTCCCTCCTTTGAGACCTCAGAGCTCAACGGCTGAAGGCTTTTTGTGGCTGTGAGAAGAAGACACCACCTGGTGCCTGATCTGACAAGTCCCTCCACTCCTGAGAGTCTCACACTTTTGATTGGATTGAAACGACAAGGGAGATATTGTTTCCTTGGTATATGTCACGGTCTCCTTAAAGTCACGAACACGAAACTAACTTTTCACATGCATGTATTTTACTGTTGAATTTCAAGATGAGATGTTTGAGTTTGAGATGTGACAAGAGCTATGAGGGAAAAACTACATAATGAGGCATTTATGGACCTAAAAATGGGAAGATAGATGGACGGACCGACTAATAGACAAACACTAAAAAATGCTGGGTTATTTTTTTGAGCCCAAATGCTGAGTTAAGCCTGCTGGGTAATTTTATTGGGTTATAACAGAGATTTAAGAGTGCATTTATTATTATTTAAAATGAAAAACCTTCAATATCCAATTAATGCTGGATTAATCAATAAAACCTGATACCTGGGAAAAAAATAACTCAGCATTTGTTCTTTCCAGTATTTACCCAGTGATGGGTTAATGCCAAATTGGATGGATGGATGAGTGAATGGGTTGGTGGGTGGATGTTCTTTATTTTGGAAAAAGTAGATTTGTAAAATGTTCTTCATGCCAACTAAAAAATTGGTTTTCAATATATGAAAAAAAAAAAAAACTTGGAAACTTTGTTGGAGAGAGTACTACACTTTTATATTAAACTGCTTCTTTATTGAATATATATGACGACCCAAAAAGGGTTCATTGGGGTTCAATGAAGCATAGGGTTCTTTACTCAACTCCAAAGAACCTTTTATGCTAAAAAAGGTTCCATAAGGACAAGAACCAACCCTTTTGGCACAAAGGTTCTTTATAGCTATTATTCATTCATATATTACATTATTCTGCAACATTTTGTAGTTGTAATTAAATTATTGTTCATTAAACTGTTGTAGTAACTCAATATCATATATATTTAATCATGCTGATTTTTGGAAGAGAAAAACTGAAATGGCACTCTGATTAACTACATAAAATGATATAAATATATACATTTTCTAACCCTCATATCTTGAATTTTGTGATCATTCATGCATTCATAAATACATTTTAGGTAATATGAAATATTTAATCCAGAAAGGACAAAACAAATGATGAATGAACACAAAAGGTTCCATATAGAACCTTTTTCCTGGTTGCAAAGAACCCTAAAGGGGGGCTCTTATTATTGAACCCTTAAAAAGAGTTCTGTATAGAACCTTTCAGGGGTTCCAAATAGCACTGATAGAACATTTTAAGGTTCTATATAGAACCTTTTAAGAGTGTTGGTATCTTTTTGTTCATCTCTGATGTTTTAATGTAATTATGACTGAAGTAAGTGATCCTTAGCACATTGCAAAAACAGGACAAACACTACCATTTCCTTCCGAGATGTGTTTTATAGCACTATTATGAGTCGCACTTAGGGTCTTGATGTGCGCACAGCCCAAAATGCTCTTAATTACCAAATGCAATAACAGCGAGGAGGAAAAAAATGAAGCCATGTGACAGAAAAACACATTAACTTCATAAATTAATCTTTCTCCAACCCATTTTAATGATTTAAATAAAAAGAGAGATCAATCTGCTAATGGTGCATAGCCATTTTTATTCATTATGGAGATTCACAGCAACAAAACAACACAAAGCCATCTTTCACTCTGACAATTAATCCCAATTTGGGACTCGGGGGAAGAACAGGGAAGAAAGCCCCCTACCAACCCCCCAACCCCATAACAGGGCAAGTAATAGCATTTCATTTGCTGTATAAATTTTATGCTGCGTGACAGCGTCTGCTCTCAGGTCTCTGATTACAGCCTGACCACAACGCCATAAATCTCGTTTGCGCGTGCTCCCTATCAGCACTAGAATCTGTGTCTCATGCTAATGTATGGGCGGGGCCGAGGAACGAAAGGCTGGGTCAGAGACCTCTGGTCTCTTTCTGATTTCTGAATGTAATCTACTGCTCTGCACAGTGAATGCTAATTAGATTCAGTGTTGAATATACATGACAGGGAGTGCTGTTTACCCAGAGAGCGAGGCTCCGCTTTTCAAATTCAGCTCACGTCGGCAGACACAATAACACGGACACAGGCTCTTGCGCATTTGTGTATCTTTACGGGCAATTCTGGGACTGTGGCTCATTCGATGGAGTCACAGAAATGATTGGAGCTCATGTTGCAGTTTGAATGTCGGATACTGGATCTGACTGCAAAACACATACAGTAGTAGCCTATAGTCCAATCAACAAAGATTGCCTCTATGGGTTAGCCATGGTAATGGCGTTCTGCAACTACTATCAGTTTTCTCTGAGGGAAATTTTACTGAAATAGCACACAATACTGAATTAATCAGTGTTATTAATCAGTTGAATCAAGGTTTCATGAACGGACTTAAAGGAGAGGCAGATTCACTCTTAATAACACCACTCACATGGCTGTGCACTTGTAATGACAAATCAAGGATGTTAAGACGCTAAAAACTTGCCCCATTGAAGTCAACAGGGTGTGAATTTTAAAAAGAGGATAACACAATGTAGGCAACACTGATTTTTGTTGTTTTTGTCTGTATTGACAGCACTCCAAATGTACAAAAAAATGAGCTCAATGTTTAAATTGACCGCAGTTCTCCTTTAAGGCTGTACACCTGGTATTAAGCAGTCCCTCCAGAAAAACGCGATTATGCGATCGCTGAATTCAATGCAAAATCAGCCATATTTATGCGGGGGCCGCATTTTTTCAAATACGCCGCACTTTCGCCGCATAAATTGCCGATTTCCGTGCAAAATATGCGGGGTTTGCATAATTTCATAATCCTCGCATTTTCGTCACATGTATCTTAGCAGAAAGTTGAAAAATGTTGCGTTTGCTTCACACAAGAGCAGCCATTTCCCCTGTTTCCATGGGAACGTTATGAAGTGACGCAATTACGCGACGCCAGACAGACTCGCGGAGGCGATTGACATCACAAATCGAACTCGTATAACTGTCTGTCACACGTTCTACCGTCACATCGTTACTTAATAAACAACATAATATAAAAGAAGTAGCATCAAACAGAAATTACCCACACAGATGGGGTGTTCGAGGCGCACATATAACACTGCAGAGAGGGAGCGCGCAGCTCTTGAAGGGGCCACACCTTATTTACACTCGTTACAGTCTGAAATAAAACAAGATGAGAAATTAAATATTCCTAGCACTTTCTATGATGTAGTATGCGTGCTTATCAAAGGAAGTAATAAGAAATGACTCTTACATTAGCCTAGTGAGAACAGGATGTTGGGGGAATCACTTTTTTCTCTTTTTCATCAAACCGCAATTTTTGCAAGTTCCCTCAATTTTTGCAAATTCCTGCAATTTCATCGCATAAAATTGCATAAATATCCTGCATATTCCATCGCATTTTTAAAGAAAACGGGCCACGTAATCAATCAATTTTTGCCAGCAACAATCACAAAAAAAACTCAGCGTTTTTCTGGAAGGACTGAATACTATTATGGTAAATGTTATATGTAAATCGCAAATTTTTTCACTAATTTTTGGAAATTACCACCACAAAATCAGTCATTTTGATCGCAAAAATCACAAAAAAAAATCGTGAAATCCTGGTGGGACTGATTAAGATGCGGTTTGACAACCCGATCTCACGACCAAGTCGTACGAATTCGACGAATGATTAAAAAGTGGCTAATTCGTAACAATTCATACGACCTCACTCGTACGAATTAATACGATTTTGCTAAATCGTACATATTTTACGAATTGGCCAATTCGTATGAATTCGTACGAATGACCTACCCCTGACCCCGCCCCTAAACCTAACCAACACGTGGGTTTAGACAAATCGTACAAATTAGTACGAGTGAGGTCGTACGAATTAGTACGAATTAGACCATTTTTAATCATGCGTCGAATTCGTACGAATTGGTCGTGAGATAGTGTTGGGTTTGATCAATCGGATCACAAATAGATGAAGAGATGTATGGACTTTTTCAGATCTTTTGATCTAATCGACGAAATAAGCTCACACAATTTACATATGAACGTGACCAGAAACAACGAAAAAAAGAGCAGCAGCTTTCGTTTGGATATCCGCAATGGTGAGAGAACATTGTGCTTATTCATTCTTGTCTGACGTCACTAAGCCCTCTCAAATTATAGAGGACACTTTTCAAGATCCAATCGATTGCCAATGGATAAAATAACTGCAATATCCTACATATTTCTTACAGGATATCTTAAAATATTTTCTCTTATACCAGCTTAGTATGCAGAGACATTTCAATCATTTGTATGAACCCTGAGATTGGCACATGATTGTTTCTCTAAGAACATTCAGGAAACCAGTTTTATTTCTCCATTTGCTGTCCATTTAATCTAATTACCATCTAGGAGAATATCAACTCTTGTCTTATGATAAACATTCAAGCCCTTTAGTTGGCCTGGGTACAGTAAGAAGACTAGAGGTCCCATCCAGCAGGGATTTGAGGTGAAAGTGTACAATATGCCGTCTATCTTAATCACATAAGCATTTCCAGTCCTCTCTCCAACACGCATGCAGTACTTCCACTCTGCCATTAAACAATTAGCTGAGATGGGTCACTAATGAGCCTGAACATTTGATGAATAAGACTTGTTTATGCTAATTAAAAAATGGCTAACGAAGCGACACAGCCAATTATGTACCGGTTCCCTCCAGTTCCTCCATCACCAGAAAAGAGACACGGGAACATGGCCCATTACCACAATCACCTAATGAGTATCTTTTCTCCCCGAGATTTATACCCTTATTTAGGGCAAATGAAAACCCTGTTCAGGAACAAGCTGCACAAACACCCATGACCAAGTCAAAATAAATCATCACCCATAGTTACAAGTTCATTAATGGTATGCTTTTAGATTTGAACTCAGATGTACTTGTGTGGTCAGTCATAAGTGACTGAAGTACTTGTGCAAATTGGCTTTTTTCCAGCTCATTGCTAAGACTAAGTTAGCGTGTTCACAGTCAGCTCCAAGCTCCGTTAGGGTCTTCTGATATCTTTGCAAAGGAATAGTGAAACTTTTTAAGAGCAAGTCTCCGAACCCCCAGGACAACAGAAGTGAAACTACATGAATAGTTATCTGTGGCTGAGGGCAAAAACAGGAGGAAGGTTGTTCAAATGTATGAGATCCTCTAGGGAGCGTATATGATGGTCTCTTGTGGAACATCCTCAGGCTGTGTTGTGCTCTCATTACATAATTTGCCTGATTTTAAATGCTGGGAATATGTTGGTCTTAAGGCGACAAGAATAGGGGTGCAAAGATGAGGCCTACAGTGCAACATGTAATATGTAGGGGTGCCACATGAGGGAAAAAAAAAACAAAAAAAAAACATGTAGTTAATGCATGTCAAAATAAACCCAAAACACACTTTAATTAACCAACAGAAAAGTTTCTTCATTTATTTCTATGAACATTTTTTTAGCCCAACAGTACACTAAAGAAATGAATGAATATGTGAGATTTGTAATTCTGAAAACAAAATCTCTCATTTAAGTCAACAAGACTTAAAAACCGCTTGGACACTGTGATGTAGTGACCCTTACAAAAAAAAATAGGTATACTCAAGATAATTTTATTATGTATCCGATTTTGTAAGTACACTTTATGTAGTAAGTATACTAGAAGTATAATAATAATTGGGACTACATTGACCCACTTTGTGTTTAAACAACTACAAGCCAAGTATACTTTGAATACTTAATCATACTTTTAGTATATCTCAATCATAAGATTGAGTACAAGTACAGGTCAAATAATATACTTAGACTTTTCTGTCCACTCTAAAAAAATGCTGGGTTGTTTCAACCCAAATTGGGTCAAATATGGACAAACCCAACTGTTGGTTCAAAAATTGTATTTAAAAATGTAGCCTGGCTGGATTCATCCATATTTGACCCAAATTTGGATTGAAACAGCCCAGTATTTTTTCGAGTGTCTAAATCAAGAATACTCAAGTGTGATTTTAAGTGTATTTGCTGAAGAAGTACATAAAGTAGGCTGAAAGTATACTTTCTTTTTAGTTAAAAAGTGTACTAATGGCACACTTATTTCTCTTATGGGGAGCATGGAGGATAAACTGTGAGCTATAGTGTTTCACTCCCTTTATCTTTTTTTTCCTTGGGAAAGTAAAACTGCAAAAGTCAAAGATTCTCCATTCCCATAGCTTTATTCTTCTTTTGAGGAATTCTGAGCTGGATTATACTAGCAGAGGAAGAAAAAAGCAAATGGGATTTGTGTTTTAATAGGTCTGTGCTGATGAGGCTGGTTTCTTTGAGAGAGTTTTAGGATTGTGTTTCTCCTGTGAGACGAAGCCTCCAGGGAGATGTATAGTATTCTGTTCCACTACAGTTTGCACACTCATCTCAGCCTCAGCCTCTAATAAGAAAATGCTTCTTTATCTTGTGGAAATACTTTCTTCTTTTACAAGTTTCATCCAAACAGGGTATTTCTGTACTTTTGTTAGCACATGAATTGTACTTTTGTTCAATTGTACTCGACCCTCTATGGTCTCGACTCGGACTCGACTCTTTTTGGTCTCGGTCTCGACTCGGACTCGACTGTCTTTGGTCTCGGTCTCGACTTGGACTCGACCCTCTATGGTCTCGGTCTCGACTCGGACTCAATACTCTATGGTCTTGGTCTCGACTCGGACTCGATCCTCTATGGTCTCGGTCTCGACTTAGACTCGACTGTCTTTGGTCTTGGACTCGACTCTCTTTGGTCTCGGACTCAACTTGGACTTGATTTTTTTTTGGTCTCTGTCTCGACTCTCTTTGGTCTCGGTCTCGACTTGGACTTGACTCTTTTTGGTCTCGGTCTCGACTCGACCCTCTATGGTCTTTGTCTCGACTCGGACTCGACTCTCTTTAGTCTTGACTCAAACTCGACCCTCTATGGTCTCGGTCTCGACCCTCTATGGTCTCAGTCTCGACTTGGACTTGACTCTTTTTGGTCTCGGTCTCGACTCGGACTCGACTGTCTTTGGTCTCGGTCTCGACTTGGACTCGACCCTCTATGGTCTCGGTCTCGACTCGGACTCAATACTCTATGGTCTTGGTCTCGAATCGACTCTCTTTGGTCTCAGTCTCAGTCTCGACTTGGACTCGACCCTCTATGGTCTCGGTCTCGACTCGGACTCAATACTCTATGGTCTTGGTCTCGACTCGGACTCGATCCTCTATGGTCTCGGTCTCGACTTAGACTCGACTGTCTTTGGTCTTGGACTCGACTCTCTTTGGTCTCGGACTCAACTTGGACTTGATTTTTTTTTGGTCTCTGGCTCGACTCGGACTCGACTCTTTTTGGTCTCGGTCTCGACTTGGACTTGACTCTTTTTGGTCTCGGTCTCGACTCGACCCTCTATGGTCTTTGTCTCGACTCGGACTCGACTCTCTTTGGTCTTGACTCAGACTCGACCCTCTATGGTCTCGGTCTCGACCCTCTATGGTCTCAGTCTCGACTTGGACTTGACTCTTTTTGGTCTCGGTCTCGACTCGGACTTGACTGTCTTTGGTCTCGGTCTCGACTTGGACTCGACCCTCTATGGTCTCGGTCTCGACTCGGACTCAATACTCTATGGTCTTGGTCTCGACTCGACTCTCTTTGGTCTCGGACTCAACTTGGACTTGATTTTTTTTTGGTCTCTGTCTCGACTCGGACTCGACTCTTTTTGGTCTCGGTCTCGACTTGACTCTTTTTGGTCTCGGTCTCGACTCGACCCTCTATGGTCTTTTTCTCGACTCGGACTCGACTCTCTTTGGTCTTGACTCAGACTCGACCCTCTATGGTCTCGGTCTCGACCCTCTATGGTCTCAGTCTCGACTTGGACTTGACTCTTTTTGGTCTCGGTCTCGACTCGGACTCGACTGTCTTTGGTCTCGGTCTCGACTTGGTCTCGAATCTTTTTGGTCTCGGTCTCGACTCGGACTCGACTGTCTTTGGTCTCGGTCTCGACCTCGACTCGGACTCGACTGTCTTTGGTCTCGGTCTCGACTTGGACTTGACTCTTTTTGGTCTCGGTCTCGACTCTTTTTGGTCTCGGTCTCGACCCTCTATGGTCTCAGTTTCTTTGGACTCGACCCTCTATGGTCTTGACTCAGACTCGACCCGGACTCGAGTGAGCTGGTCTCGACTACAACACTGTGTATATGAACTGTAAAAATGTCATGTTTCTGGAAATTCCCATTGTTATAGAAAAAGAGTACACTGGGTTTTTTAAATGTTTTAGTAGTAGAACCTCACATTATTTTACACTTTTTGCAGTGATGTCATTAGGTTCCTCAACAACAGTAGAGGACAGCAAAACAAACATTACAACAACAAAGAATGTCCACTTTTTTTCCAGAGGGTGCATTTCCCGCTGAAAGGATAAAGAGAGATGTATATATTTCCTTTAAAAAGCTATGTAGAAAAGCAGAAGTCAGCACATTCAGCCAGCAGACGCAGCACTGATGTGATCCCGGCCCGTCTCACAGCTAAATGAACAGCAGAATGAGCAGCTTTCTGGTGAGTGGGAGTGGATGATGGTTTGGTGCAGTGATTTTTATGTAATCCTCTTCATTCTACCTCTTATGAGGAAAAACGCACATCTAAAATCCATAAAGGAAAGATATGTTGATGGAACTGCAGGATCATGTTTTTTTCTGGTGGTTTATGCAAAAATATCCCAACAAAACAACTATTGTCTACATCAGCATGTAACCACTGCAGCGGAGCATCTCACACTCAATTTTCATGGCATGACAAAATGTTGAACAAAAAGACACTGACAGGTTATGATGCATTGGTTTATCTCAAGTTGTCATGACGAAGACGTCATATTTGCATTAAAAATTTCATAATTGAGTGAATGACACTTGTCATAAACGTGCATAAAACCTCCTTCATTTTCATGACATGTGTTATGTCATGATTATAAAGGTGTCATGTCAGTCTTATGCACACCCATTCAAGTAAAGTGTTACCCAAATATCTGAGTCAAAAGCAATGTGACAATCACTGTCCTTTTATTCTTTTAAATAACTCAATCAAATAATTATACAGTTGGTTGCACTTTATTTTACAATACATGCACTTAAGAAAGTACTATGGTTAATTTTAGGTTTAGGGGAAGGTTCTGGGTTGTTACCTGGTTATTCTAATAACTAGTATGAATATGGGTAGCAGGATTATCATCATTTCTTCAACAAAATGCATTGCTATTTTTGAATGGTCAATGGAGAAATATGCAAAAAAAAACAGATGATAATTATATGGCACCCACGCTAACCAGCTAAACCTAGGCTTGCTTAAAAATTCAAAGTTTAAATTTGTATGCGTGTCAGATTAATGCATGAAAATGCATTGCATCAAAATGTCACTCACTGTGACATGCTCCTCTCTGAAACTTTTTTTAAAGGATGTTTTAAAATAGCTTTGGAGAGTTGGAGCGTCTCTGATATACATTAATATGACATCCAGAGACAGCTTGAGGTTTTCCCCTTTTTCTTTCGTTGTCTAAACTCACTGCATTCTCCACTCCTCTCGTCTCTTCCCCCGCAGGCGTTTTCCTTTCAGCTGCATTCTGCAACACGGTCGGAAAACAACAGGCTCTTGTGTGAAGACTAAAGCACAGCGAGCATGAGGGCGCTCCGCTTTAGAGGTGAGAAGACAATCCTGCCTGTCAAAACACAGGTTATTCTGCACGAGGAAGTGTGCTTTTGTGTGGCCTGAGGAGATGACAGGAGGGTGTGTACAGATACACTATTCTCTGGTGTTGTCTGTGCACAACCCTGTCATTGAGCTGGAGTGTTGTGTGTGTGTGGTTGCCAAGGAGTTGCTATGCTGTTTCAAGTTTAAATCCATAGCGTGAGCAATGCTTGTTTTAGCAAACAGCAGAGCTGTCTTCTGATAACATCCTATCATTTATTTTTGTATTCATCCATTAATATTTAATTTCCATCAGAATAACTGAATGAACAATGACTTAGACTGACATTCTTGTTCACTTCAGTTATTTAAAGCAAAGATATTATACTATTTTAAAGGTTCCAGTTTGTTTTGGTTGGTCTCCTACAATAGATTTGCGTGCAACCAACTCTGCTCTGATTGGTCAACTGCTTCCTCAGTGCACAGTGATACAGACAGTAATGATGACATTGGTTTTAATGTACCAATTACTGCCCAAGCCCCTGGCCTTCTTTTGGAAGTGCATTATTTTATTATTATTTTTTTTCTTTCACAGACAAAAATCATCTTCCCGACATGTCAGGAACACAAACTAAACTCTTCTAGGCCTCAGCTAGTGCTGAAGGGGCAAGATAAATGTTCACGGTCAGCCAATGAAGACTATAGACTGGAAATATGCAAATTTGATGCAAACCTACGCAAGTTCGTGCAGGAAGTAAGACTGGAATTACAAGGCCATATTACAAACTACATTAAAGGTAATACCTCAAAAAGCATAATAGGGCCACTTTAAGAAAGCTTAAAGGTGCTATATGTAACTTTTCTTCTAAAAATGAATCTTTTGTTTTATTGCCTGTGTGTGAAGGGGTTGTAATCACACATTACAATGATCCACTTGTCGGGTTTTGTTATCGCCTCTGAAGGCCAGTATTCCTATTTCTTTGTGAAGTATCCGGGTCAGATTTTCTGCGAAATCCATCTGATGTGACGTGCATGTGCGCTCCCGAGCCTCTTGTCATTTACACACGTTTTCAAAACTAAGTCTCCTTTTTTTTCAAAACTCTATACACACATTTGATCTCCTTCAAAATGCAACACTGCATTCAAAATGCCATAAACACAAAAATGAAGCATTTGCATCAAATGGCAAACACTTCTTTCATAATAATACATTTTTGGATAAACCATGTAAACACTGCTATTCTAAATCTGAAGCTCGTTGGTCTTTCATAGGCTTATAAATCTACATTTTAATATAATGTTCTACAAAAAGTTATGGAAGCTTGTTTCTGCCACTGAATATAAAAATAAAATAAACAATTGTGATTTTTTCTCTCACAATTGCGAGTTTATATCTGGCAATTCTGACTTTATATCACGCAATTCGGACTTTCCATCTCGCAATTCTGACTTTATATCTCGCAATTCTGACTTTATATCTCGCAATTGCGACTTTATATCTCGCAATTCTGACTTTATATCTCGCAATTGCGACTTTATATCTCGCAATTCTGACTTTATATCTCGCAATTGCTACTTTCTCGCAATTGTGACTCTATATCTGGCAATTCTGACTTAATATCTCGCAATTGCGATTTTATATCTCACAATTCTGACTTTATATCTCGCAATTGCGACTTTATTTCTCGCAATTGTGACTTTATATCTGGCAATTCTGACTTTATATCTCGCAATTGCGACTTTATATCTCGCAATTCTGACTTTATATCTCGCAATTGCAACTTCATATCTCGCAATTCTGACTTAATATCACGCAATTGCTACTTTCTCGCAATTGTGACTTTATATCTGGCAATTCTGACTTTATATCTCGCAATTGCGACTTTATATCTCGCAATTCTGACTTTATATCTCGCAATTGCGACTTTATATCTCGCAATTGCGACTTCATATCTCGCAATTCTGACTTTATATCTCGCAATTGCGACTTTATATCTCGCAATTCTGACTTTATATCTCGCAATTGCGACTTTATATCTCACAATTCTGACTTTATATCTCGCAATTGCAACTTCATATCTCGCAATTCTGACTTAATATCACGCAATTGCTACTTTCTCGCAATTGTGACTTTATATCTGGCAATTCTGACTTTATATCTCGCAATTGCGACTTTATATCTCGCAATTCTGACTTTATATCTCGCAATTGCGACTTTATATCTCGCAATTGCGACTTCATATCTCGCAATTGCGACTTCATATCTCGCAATTCTGACTTTATATCTCGCAATTGCGACTTTATATCTCGCAATTCTGACTTTATATCTCGCAATTGCGACTTTATATCTCGCAATTCTGACTTTATATCACGCAATTGCTACTTTCTCGCAATTGTGACTTTATATCTGGCAATTCTGACTTAATATCTCGCAATTGCGACTTCATATCTCGCAATTCTGACTTTATATCTCGCAATTGCGACTTTATATCTCGCAATTCTGACTTTCCATCTCGCAAGTGTGAGAAAAAAACGAAGAATTGTGAGATAAAAAGTCGCAATTACCTTTTATATTTTTCATTCTATGGCGGAAACAAGCTTCCATAGAAAGTAATCTGCTAAGTAAGTGGTAACAAGTACACCTGAAACGCCAATGCAATGTAGAAACAGAAAATATGTATTAGGCCAAACATTACTGTTGTATACATTAGCATGCACCAAAACTATAAACATTTACGTGAGGAGTGTGTCTGTGTGACCTGGTGAATAAGTGTAACATGAATGGTTGTGTTTGGAAAAGGAAAGCAAGTCACTTCCTGATAGATATTTGTGTTTAGGTAGAGAATTGTGTGTAGTGTTTTATGCAATTGAAACTGGGTCAAAGGCATGGTTTTAAAGAGTTGGTATGTAGTTTTGCACTTTGAGTGAGAGGTTTCAAAAATCTTGTGACATGAAAAGATTTTGTGTGTAAGCAGTTGGTAAAAACTGTCTTCTTTTCTGATTTTCGAAGCATTTCTTTCTGGACTAATTCTATAAAGAGAACCAAAACCATGTTCTTGGTGTTTATTCACCCCTCAGACACACACCTTTCACGCAGTTCAGCACAGCTCTGACACCATGTTATTGTCCAGAGATGCATCTCATCTGTCTGTCAGCGTCTGCTGCAATCAGAGTGGTGTGTTATCAGGAGATGTCCAAACCTCGCTGCTGTAGCCTATCTGTGTGTCTCCGGGCGAGAGGTTAAACCCGGTTATTAATTCATCACTCTGGAGGGGATGTTTGTGCCTCTGCCCTTCGCCTGTTCCTTTTAAAGGATATAGTAGCATTAGTGAGGGCAGAGATGGCAATCAGCATTCTCTCTTTGTGTGTGTGTGTTGAAAAGTGCAGTTAAATGTTAATAAGCAGCTTGATTATCAATATTGGAGAGTTCTGAATCATAGGTTAATAATTAACTGAACTTTGTTCATCTTTACTTGGATATTGATGTCATTAGCAAATCAAATAAAGCATGCATTCTGTTAGAGCACTGTCATTTAATAGGCTCTTTTCCCATTGCTGGTTTCACCAGTGACATTTTAAAGTTACACTCTAAAAAATGCTGGGTTATTTCAACCCAAATGTGGGTCAAATATGGACAAACCCAAATGTTGGTTTAAAAATGTAATTAAAAAATGTACAGTTGAAGTTTTAAATGACATTTTTAACCCAATATTTTACTCAATTTTGGGTTAAAACAACCCAGCATTGTTGAGAGTGTAAGAAAAACATGTCCCTGTCTTGATGTCAGCAGTGGAATGTGCCTTAAAATGTAAGAAACCGTGCAAACGAGTCTCTCAGGTGATGAGGGTCGTTTGAGGTGACAGATTTAGTTTTATATCAGGAAGGGTGTGAGTCTGCTGCTCATCTCAGTCACCAGCCGCTCTGTGGGGGAGTAAACCATGGCTGTATAACCTTTCCTGTGACAGACCAGATCCTGGGAAGTCTTTTCTTCCCACCACACACACACAGGCCCCGTCCTCACTACTGCGTTTTCATTTAAAAACGGAGAATTAAAACGAATACGATCTCCATCCACACCAGCGTTTTATCTGCTTATTAGACTGTGTGTCCACCAAAGCGTTTTTAGCCAGCTGAAAACGCCAGACGCTCTGCTGAAGACGCCGTGCTTTGGGCGCTTGAGAGCGTTTTTCCATTGAGACGTTTCGTTCCTATGATACAGAATATCCGCAGCACAGTTTACTTGAAACTGATTTCACAGATAATTTGTTTCATACTAAAAATTTATTTTTCATCCATTTTATTCGGTTAGCTCTGCTGATGTCATTGTACAGAAAGAATGTTGTGACAGTTGGTCGGTGTGGTTTAGTCCCACCCCTCCTCCACTGTGATTGGACGGATGGGTAAAAAGTGACAGTGATGAGCGCTGCGTTTTATCCAACGTTGAACATTTTTTAATTCTCGGTGAATAGTAGAAAACGCTGGCCGTTTCAGCGTGAAAAAAAAAAAAAGCTCAGCGCCTCGTTACGCTCATGGCGTTTAAAAAACGCAACACTCCCATTGAAAACAATTCAAAACATACGCCAGGCATGTGGAAAAACGTTTTGGTGGACACACGGCCAAAGCGTTTTTAGGGAGATTGAGACGTTTCGTTGCTATGATACAGAATATCCACAGCACAGTTTACTTGAAAATGATTTCACAGATAAATTGATTCACACTAAAAATGTATTTATCATCCACGTTGTTTGGTTGGCTCTGCCGGTTGATGTCGTTGTACAGAAAGAATGTTTTGACAGTTGGTCGGTGTGGTTTAGTCCCGCCCCTCCTCCACTCTGATTGGACGGCTGGGTAAAAATTGACAAGCACTGCATTTTATCAGTTTTCAACTCTCGGCGACCAGTAAAAAATGCTGAGCGCCTCGTTACGCTCATGGCGTTTAAAAAACGCGGATCTCCAATTGAAAACAAACGACAGACGCGTGGGAAAACGCTTTGGTGGACAAACTGCCTTAGAATTGATCTCTGTCCACATTATAACGACTGAAAACGTGGATCACGACCATTTACCAACACTGGGCATGCGCGGGCTGGTGCAAAGAAAACGGATTGACATGTGATGGGTGGCTGATGAATCAGAGAAGGACACATCATGACTGATGACACCTAATCCTCTGCGTCAGCGTTTCTAACGTCCTCCGTTTTGTCCCGTCTTCACTAAAACGCCCTCCGGAGATTCAAAACGCAAAACGGAGCTGCAGCGTTTCTAAACTTCCCCGTTTTTTCTGTTTTAGTCTGGACGGGAGGTGCAAACGTGGCAAAAGGTCTCCGTTTTTAAACGAAAAACGCAGCAGTGTGGACACGGCCACAGTTTTTCGGCATTTAAAGGGTCAGTTTCACAAACAAATGTTTTAATAATGAAGTCCTAAAAAGAGCCATTTCTCATGTTGTGTATAAATTGGTTGCTTAATGATGCCTGTCTCTTGACAATCATAAAAGTACAATTTATCTTGACAATTTGAGATTAAGATTACAAAAAAAGCCATATTTATTTTGTAATGCACTTCATTACAGATATTTTAGACTTTATTATGAAACTACGTCAATTCCAGCTGTACAGAACAATAGTGTCATTATTCAGCTCAATTTACTTCAATGTTGATTAAATTCAGTTCAGTAACTGTAAAATTACTCAATTATGAAACAAATTCAATTCAGGCGTGAAGCAGCTGTCATCATCCAACTCAATTCAGTTTGATATTGTCATACTGATCATGTTTTTTGGCATATGAATTGTCAAACCCTTATATTAGGGTTTGACAATTCATATTAAAATTCAAACCCTTATATTATAGCAAAAACAAATGTAGTGGTCAAAATGATCCCTTTGAAATTTCTTTGTTCACGTAATGAAACAGTTTTGAATGCATTTTTATGACTGCACAGTCATGGAACATGTTTATCACAATATTTTAAGAAGGACATATGCACAGTATTGGTTTATGTGTATTTGTCATAGTTAAAAAGTTGTGTGAACTAAACATTGTTTGTGATCGACACACATGCAAGCATTCTGAAAAGAGACTGGGCGCTGACCCCATTTACAAAAATAAAATGCAAACTTTTTAAAACTGTCGTCATTTTCTCAGAGTAAATTACAAAAACACGAATGAGAAATCGGTGATGTCATGTGCATGCATATTACGTGTTCAGGCGTTCAGTGTTTCATTACAAAGAGACATAGCCAACTACTGGCCTGGCAACAGAATTTGAAAAATCGATTTGCAGAAAATAAGTACCAAACTTGACTATCAGCCTGCAGACATAGGATAGTTATCCTCACCGATTATTTTGTTCGTCTAATCATGTATTATTTACTTGCAAGAATGTAGCCCCTACCAAACTCAGTAATCAGTATACTTTCACGTCTCGAGTTGGCGCGAGCTGCCCGCCCCGGCTCTACGGGGATGATTGAGTGTGTTAAGCGCCCTCAAAAGAAAGCAATGCAGTCTACACTGGATGCAGCGAGGGGTGAAGCTACACAACACATTGCCAACAGTAAACTGATCGCCCGCGCGCTCTGTTTCTGACACACTTCACATTTGGTTTTACTCGCTGCTTCAGCCATGACAACATACAGAGGTAAAAAAAAAAAGAAAAGCTCGTTGGGCTCTCGCGTCGGAATTTGAGTGACGTATGCTGTAAACCAGTCGAATTTTGTAGTTCTTTTTGTGCTCGGGTTCCTACTATCGGGTTTAGACAAATCGTACAAATTCGTACAAGTGAGGTCGTATGAATTAGTACGAATTTGCCACTTTTTAATCACTCGTACGAATTGGTTGTGAGATAGCGTTGAAATACACCCGCTATACCCTTTTGAAATTTTTAAAGCTTTTACTTGTCTTGAAAAAGTGACTAAATGGGACTAGAGTTTGTCTGGGACATTAAACGTCATCGTCCAGACAGGTAAACTCATATACGCTTTGCTCTCACAAACTATTCTAACTAATTTTTTTTTTTTTTTTAATTCAGACTGGAAGAGAAGCTTAATGGTGGTGAAGTTTCAAACCATGTGACTGGTGTAGTTTGTTTATAGTCTACATTTAGATTTAGCGTCAAAATGCATAAAAGTTCTCCGTTTGTTAAGATGATCATGGACAAAATGTGTAAAAATCATAAAAGTTTGTTGGTCACAGATTATTTTCAGCAATAATCCAAAAGCCTACTGGATTTGAGACTTCAAGCTATTATTATAAGAAAGTTGGAAATTTTATGAGTTCAGAGGACAGAATTTTGTGAATAGCACTGATGTTATACATTTAACCATTTTCTAAATTAGCCTTTTTCTTTTTGCCTACAATTTTCCATATCTTTAATCTAGTATGTTATTGTTGTGTTTGTGCCTTGTGTTGCATTATTCCTGACTTTGTCCCTGCATCCTTACTATAGTCTTTATCTCTGTGCTGCTAAAAAAGCCAAATGGCTGCATGAAATATAAGACTGTAAACATCTGATGCTCTGATAAGGGGTTGAATGGCGCAGGAGACTCTCCCGAGAGACGGTGTAAGAAGATCCGCCCGCTGTGGGCCTGTGCTGTCGACCACCCATCTAGAGCTCGGAGAAAGACTGAACGCATTCACTCATCCCTTCATTATGTAATGCTGACTGCTTTGTTGACCATGGTGTTTGTCTACAGCACTCGTGTGACTCAATGTTATTCTGCAGCATAAACAGCAAGCGGATCGCAGTGTTGTCTTCAGGAGAGCTGTGGTTTGTGCGTTTCATGGGCAATAGCTCAGAGCACATCGGGTTTAAATGAATCCTGATGGAAATGTCTCGACTGTTTTCGTTCACAAACAAGGCTGAGCTGAAAAAAGTGATCACCCAGCGCAGCTGCTAAATGAAGATGGTCATGGAAAGAAAACCTGACACTACAGCGCCACCCGATGTTGAGGGTTGGTACAGCACACATAAAAAAAAAAAAACCACAAACCATTTTTAGTGTTTCCAAAGATGAGTTTTAGCAGGAAACGGTTTAACCCTAAAACCGTATTCTGGACAAATGTGGGCAAAATGATTTTGATTTATTTTTTAAAAATACGTCCCTTGATCTGAGCGGTACAAGACTTTGCTACTTTTCCTCCTGAACACACACTATTTTTATTTTTTTATTTTTTTTTTACTTAATTCTACAATTTTAAGTGGGTGAAAAAAACAAACTCCTTAATCTTGAATTTGGGTCAAAAATGGGCACCCATAGAAATGAATGGGAAAAACTGTAATTTAGAGCATTCTATAAAATAAGCCAAAATAAGACGCCAGGTAACCGCAAAGTCACTTCATCTTTAGGTTTTAGCTTGGAATGATATTTTAATGTAGTTAAAAAAATAAAACTGCATAGTAATTAATTTACACAGAAATAATTTACATAGAAAATATGGAACTATTTGAAGCAAATAAATTCAAAAATACCCCCACAATAAACAAAACACCATAAATAGATAGACAAAACTTTATCGAAGACAGTGATATAACATTTATAATAAATAAAAATTAGGATCACACCTGACTCCTCTGTGCCCACATTTGTCCACAATTAAGGGCTATAAAGTGAATACGGTTTGAGGGTCTGCATGAAACGGCCTTTGCGACCAATTTTAATCATGCAAAGCCAAGATAGGAAAACAAACAGGCTTGTCAGCTTTTAAAAGAGAGAAGAGAGTGATTCTCTAATCTTCTGTCATTGATGTCAGAGGCTGTCAAATCAAACTCCACAGAGACTTTTTCCACTTGAACTTACCAATGTCAACATGGACAGGTTGTGACATGCCCTCATTTTCAAAAGCGTCACAACATTGTTGATCTGCCTTACTTAAAGAGCATATTGCAGGTTAAAAAAGTACATTTATAGATAACCTTGTATGAAAATACCATATGAAAAGTTAATGCAGGATTTAAAATGTTTTAAAACAACATAAGGGCACTCATTTAGTAGATTAAAGTGAGCGTTTCTTGGACTAATCGTAAAAACGGCTTTTTTTTTTCAACATCGCGTCATTTTACGTCACGTTCGGGAGCCGCAGCCTCGGCCCAGTTTAGAGTAGGCTGGTATTCAGTGAGAACGGTCGTCAGTCAGTGTGCTTTCGGTAGTTTTGGTATTTTAATTTATCATCGTCATGGTAAATTGTGTTTGTGAAGGTTGCAAAAACTCCGGCCTGTCAGGACTTCAAGATCGAGTCCACAAGTTTCCATTACAAGAAAATGGATGGTGCTAGCCTATATCTTTCGTTCCTGGTGCGGTTTGTGCAGGTGAAGAGACGGGATTTCTCTTCCGCATCGGCTTCGGAAAACGCAGTCGTGTGTAGCGTTCACTTCAGATCAAATGATTATTATCCCAGCGATATGATGGAGTTCAACATGGGGCGCCGAAGCAAGAATATTGATCATCGCATACTACAATGGCATCCAATAGTGTGCGGTAAATTTGTCATGCCCTAAATAGAGGCAACTTGTAATTGAAAATCAAAATTGGTTGTTTAAATATTCCAATTTTTAATTTTCTGTTTATTTTATAACCCAGGGGAAAAATATGCATTAAAAATGTATGTTTTTAGTAGGCTACAATATACTCAAGTATAGTTTTTATACATTTAATAGTATAAATCTACCCTAAAAATACTAATGTGTGCTGGCCTGTTATTGGATCACAATATTGGGAGCACAGTGTATATCGTTAGCGAACGTGTATATCTATAAGCACGTCTCTCACCAAAAGACACATATTTTATACACATATATTTTAAAGAAAATCTAGTTCCTACATTATTTTTCTTGACTCATTGGGTCCTCAAACCTGCAATGTGCCCTTTAAGCTGGACATTGGCCCAGTTTTCTTCTAGAAACAAACTTGTATATTATTTTCATGTCATCACTGTGAAGCTGCTTTGATACAATCTGTATTGTAAAAAGCGCTATATAAATAAAGGTGACTTGACAACATTAAAATAAAACCTGACCTTCACTAACTTATGTTGAGAGGTCACAAAAAGTGAGCATTACTAAGTTTCAGATCTACCAGAACAACACGATTGTGTCGAACACTGAAGCTGCTTTCTTATGACTATGTCCTCATGTTCCATTCAATAGATTGTGAATCAAATCAATTTTAATCAAGTTTCTCCTATCACAAATATCTATTTATTTCAATAGCACATATGTACCCAAGAACACTTCACAATGCATGATAGGAAACAACTGAAATAAAATAATGAAAGCATAACAAAGATATGTAAAACAAATGTATGACAATTAAAACAACTCCTTGAGCAACAGTTATGTAGTAAAAATCAAACTTAATATTTTTCTTTTTCTATAAACATTTAGGAAACCCTTTTAGTGGAAAGTTAATTCTGTTTATTTCAGTCACTTTCCATATCTCATTTTTTTTTAATCTACTTTCTAGTAAAAAAAAACAATGTATATTTCTATATGTATAATGCATAATTCTATAAACAATTCACAAATCTCTATTGTGTTGGGTCAGTGCTGGCCGACTGCACGTCTTTGATGCATCTATTCCCCCTTTCTGGGAAATTATTTATTGCAGTAGATTTGTTGCCTTTTCCAATGTTTTCCTAACAAATGCAGCATGAATTGATATCCACAGGATAGAGTCAGATTGCATAAATATTTTAGTTATTTCCAGATATTTCATTATGAGAGAATACAATGATTTCCTAAACTGGCTCTTAAGGGGAAGCAGAATAACACCACAACATCGAACAAAGGGCTGTTTCTTTTTCACATTGCAACATTGTCAGTCTAGAAGTGATAGTTTGATATTGTATGACGATCAGGTGACCAAATTTCTAATCTGCTAGTTTCGTGTGTGTTTTTTGCACTCAGATCAATTTAAAAATGCAGTGGAGAACAACTCCAAGAGAAACCAGTAACAATCTCAAAAGAAAGTGGTTTCCTCAAAGGTGCTGTGAGAACACAAACACTCACTGGAGAGTCCAAACTTTACCCACTTCAAAACAAAACCCCAGAGAGTGGGGCGACCAAAGAGGGAAACATATATTACCATACCGCAGGAAAGAAAAATAGATAAAGCATGTGGAAACTGAGTCAGTCTCCCAAACACTGAGCCTACTCTGAAGCTTTATAAGCTCCTCTCAGAGCACCTGTGATCAATGAGTAATCAAGCGTTCTGATTGGCGCAGGGGGGGAGGAGACTAACACAATCAACCAATGAGAGAGTGATAGCTCTCTCGCTCTTTCTCTCTCTCTCTCTCTCTGAATCTGATATATGCTGAAGAACATACTGCTCATACTTCTATGTATATTTGGGCATAATAAATTAAATGTGTATACTATAGTATTGTCAGTTTATATTGTACAATGCAACATAAACCCTGAAATCATAAACAATACCTGGACTGTGACTATTATCAGGTGTTTGGAGTCCAAATAATTCCTCAAGTGATTGTCTTAAACGTCATTGATTAAAATAATTGTAATGTTTGTGGTGACTGTGTGCAGGAAGAATGTTCCCCTTGTTTTCCCCCTTTATAGACCCTGAGAGATGGCTGTCTGTCTCCTCATCTCTGTCTCAGCGGGAGGGAAAATAAAGCTCTTGACTTTCAGTCTGTTCTATATTTAGCTTCCATGTTGAGGCGCTCATCTTTGAACTCTCTTCAGTCTTGAGTAATGCTGTGCACTCAGAGCACACACTACTGGATCTGATCGCTCAGTCGGAGCTGAACCACCATAACTCTCACTCAAAAAAATAAAGGTTATTTATTGGCATTTTGGTTTCATGAAGACCTTGGAACTTTTCCACTGCACAAAAAGTTTTTTTTTATAATGGAGAAGGATTCTTCAAATTGTTAAATAGATCACATATGAAAAAAAAAGTTATTTTAAGAACTAAAGTTATTTGAGGAACACAAAATGGTTCTTTGACGCTCTTAAAAAAAAGGTTGCATAGCACGTGCTGTCAGTGTGCGGGGTCACATTAGCATGTCATTCACTACAATGAAAACAAACAAAAAACTCGCAATTCTGTTTTTAGATTTCGCAATAAATTCTGACTTTATATCTCACAATTCTGAGAAATAAAGATGTAAACTCGCAATTGTGAGATAAAAAGTCTCAATAATCTTTTAAAAACTTTTCGGTGTCGGAAACAAGCCTCCATACGTATATAACTATATTAACTACATCACTGCCGCACTAAAACACAACAGCTGATTATAAGACACTGCACTGAAGATTCACTGCAAAATAACAAATCTTACCACAAATTAGTGTATATGAGTCCACGAAGTTATCAAAGGGCTGCTCATGTAGAAGCAACACATCTTCCATCATTTGAAGTGAGTGATTGGCGCTTGCGCAGACCGAAGTGCATGTGCCTTCAGATCACTTGGACGTGACTGTGGTTACAAGAGGTAAAAACGATATAAATACTGTTCGTTTTCTCACACAAACCGCTCGTTTCGTGTCTTAGGCCATCAATGTGTACTTACATTTATGAGTCATTAAATCATGTTTAATTTGGACTTCTCTGTGCATGCTCTTTAAGGTGGTGACCATAGACCTCCATTATATGACTGACAGACAAGAACGGTTGGACCTTAAAATATCAAAATTAAAAATACTGCGGAAACAAAGACACCTACATCTTGGATGCCCTTGAGGTATGCTAAAACATACCAAAAGTGAATTATCCCTTTAAAGTAATATAACAAACACATACATACACACACACAGACACAGTAGCAATGTTGCCATTGTCTAAAGATGTGTTTGTGACAAGCCAATCACAATTATTTTATTGGTCTGTTTTGTATTATTTTCATGTTATCTAAATGAAGCTGCTTTGATACAATGTGCATTGTAAAAAGCGCTATATAAATCAAGGTGACTTGACTTGACTTGACATTGGTCCAACACTATCTCACGACCAATTCGTACGAATTCGACGCATGATTAAAAAGTGGCTAATTCGTACTACTTCGTACGACCTCACTCGTACTAATACGTACGATTTGTCTAAACCCACGTGATGGTTAGGTTTAGGGGCGGGGTAAGGGGTAGGTCATTCGTACGAATTCATACGAATTGGCCAATTCGTCAAATATGTATGATTTAGCAAAATCGTATTAATTCGTATGATTGAGGTCGTATGAATTGTTACGAATTAGCCACTTTTTAATCATTCGTCGAATTCGTACGACTTGGTCGTGAGATCGGGTTGCATTGGTCAGTGCTAAATACAAGTTTAAAAAAGGTTGAAACCGTTTTGTGATTGAATAATTGAAACCACATTTGGTTACATCTCTTTTGTAATGGAAACACTTGCACTGATTGCATCGCAGACCAATAAGACACCCTTCCCACCCGTGCATTCATCAAAGAGTCAGGTCGCTGTGAGCAGGATTCGAACCTGCGCGGGGAAACCCCATTGGATTTCGAGTCCAACGCCTTAACCTCTCGGCCATCACAGCTCGTTCATCATGTCCTATAACAATATGGGTGCATTTTCAGGGGCCATCAATATTTAATATAGTAGCCTGGTTAGAATGAAAATGAGAATGAAGCTGTGAATTTGACTTCAGACATTATAATGGATCTCAATTATTAAAGCTCACAGACATCAGCAAAACCCAAAGGTCCAAACATCACTAAGCCTTTTACCTTCAGCAGCACTTTTTCAGTAGAGGAACATTAATGCATTATCAATACTGATTAATCTTTAAAAAGGGCCGAGGCAAGAATAGCCTATGGACCTGAATGCACAAGGCATCCAAGATAAATAAAGGAAAGGCCTCACTGAGGCCCTGTATTAAGACGTGTTTTGGTCATCAGATCACAGGTGGACAACTCCAATACTGGTGTAAACGGGGTCATTAGAACGGGACATTCAAAAGTTGCATTCATCCACCTGGATGATGATGATGATGATGATAATTATAGATTTGTCAGCTAAATCTTTTCATCACATCAGAGTTAACATTCTCTCCTTGAACATTCACTCAGCGTCAATGATGAATCCCTCTCATCCTATTTGCACCAAACATGAGTGGCGCTTCAAAAACAAATAGAACCCGACGCATCGACAGACGAGTGTTCCATTTCTGATTTGGAATCTTGACGCATCGTGGTGTACGGGTGTCTCTATCCACAAGTTTCCGAGGGGCGCTCCTGTAAAAAATAAAGTGGGTGAAACTTCCGGTGAGGCGGCGGAAGTAGCATTCCAATGTTATTTTGTGTGTTAGTTAGCGAAGAAGCTAGCTGTTTTTCGGAGAATTATTTTACTATTTAAAGACGCAAATCTTTATGAGAGATGTCGTTACGGAGCTCAGGGACAACATGTGCTGTTCGCGGTTGTATGTATAACCGGATTAAACTAGTTCAGTGGCTTAAACGTGATTGTTTTGAACATATGCTGAAAACGAAATCAGAGTGATCCTACCAATGACTGTAGTTTCCATCACCTCCCAAAAGACGACGAATCTTCCTGTGTACATTTGTTTAGATTCTTAATATTCTATAAACTCTATCAGCATGTGTTTGGCTGTTCACTATTGATGTTACACCTAAACTCAGGATCAAAGCCTGTGTTGACAGAATACCAAATGTGCCAGTTAATGTATTCAAGCAGCACATTCATTTATAATTTTGAATAAACTCCAAAGCACAATGACTAAGTGTGTATTTTTTTATGTTAATTGTTTGTCAGCTCGCACAACTGTCTGTCACCATGCCTTGTCTTGATGAGTATTGATTATTAATGTTATTATAATACTCCCAATCAACAGTGGTGGAGGAAGTACTGAATCTCAGTACTTAAGTAAAAGTACAAATACCCAGATAAATATTTACTTTAGTAAAAGTAGAAGTAACACAATGACCACCATACTTAAGTAAAAAGTAAAAAGTACTTTATTTTAAATGTACTTTAAGTATTAAAAGTAAAAGTACTTGCATAACAATTTATTATCTTAATGTCTATTTTCTAATGATTAATAAAACATTTAATTCTAACTCATTCAACCTAATAGCCTACTCCTATAATGATGTTTAATAATGATGGAAAAAAATGTCACCATTTCTGAAACAAGCTTGCAATTAGGCAATATACACATCATGCTTATCCTTACTATATGTTAATAACTATGTTTGGCAGTAAACGAGAAGAATTTATGGTGTAATTCTGAGCCTCTTGGCTTGCCATAATCCTAACCAAACCAAACATATATTACACACGGTGTGTTTCCTATGCATGTAAAAACAAATTTTCGCGTATGAGTTGCACGATAAACACACTGCGTGTGAGACGCATTTAGTGTGACCGGGTTGATATACTGTATCTATGGCAACCAAACAAACGTCACTGGTGAGACAAACGTGCAACGAACGGACGGTCAGATTACGTTTTGGCAGGGGAAAAAACTGATCAGAAAATGTAACGAAAATGTAACAGAAGTTGTAGAAATGTAGTGGAGTAGAAAGTATAATAATTGCTGCAAAATGTAACGAAGTAAAAGTAAAAAGTATGCACTATTTATTGTACTTAAGTAAAGTAAAGATACGTGAAAAATGTACTTAAGTAAAGTAACGAAGTATTTGTACTTCGTTACATTCCACCACTGCCAATCAACTACTGCGGAGGGTAAAGGTACTGTTATTTCACCCTTTTGAATTTCGTTGAGATTGTGTTCCCACATCGTTAGCTAGTTTGGATCGCTATAACTTGAATGACTGTCAACTGTTGAATGAACGAGTGTCGAGCATGTCAAATCGCGCTTTGTTGACTTCCAACCGGAAGTCGCGCCCACTTTTGATGCAAGGCCTCATGGGGCGTAGGAAACTTGTGGATAGAGAGCCTAAGTCCCTCCCCTTCCGGTCGACCACCATGGGATCTTATTTCGGAAAAAAATATTGAATGGTAGTCAATGGCGAGAGACAACACATATTTTGATCTCGTTTGAATTGTGCCCTGAATTACACATATGATGTTTGTCAATTTAAAATATACATTTTAAAGTAAAGAAAGTTGCAGTTTGATGTAAAACCGTTGAGGTATAAGACTGTGAAAATACGTAAAAGACTACAAACCCCAAAGCCGCACATTTTCTCTCAATGAATGAAGCTAACTTTACTGAGGCTGTCTGTCATTGTTTCTACCGTCTTACGTTATAATCGCAACGTTACGCCGTCCTACCTGAGTGTTTTGTACCAGACTGCACACACACGAGCAGCGGATCTCGTTTCGTTTCCCGGGAGATGTAGTTCACAGAGCGATTTTCACATAAAACTAAATGTTACTCTTCTGTTGTATGACAAACTGCGACGTTTTTGACTTTCAGAATTATCTTTTAAATTGACAAACATCATATGTGTAATTGAGGGCACAGTTCAGACGGAATAAAAAGATAAGTTGTCTCTCGTCATTGACTACCATTCATATTTTTTCCGAAATAAGGTCCCATGAGCCGGAAGCGGAGGCGCGGAGGCGCGTCTCATTCACAACCCAGTGGACTGTCCACAAAACAAAGAAAAACCAACGCATTCTCACCCCAAGGCGTCACCTAACTGACCCCAGATCTAAACCTAAAGTGCGCCTGAAGCGTCAAATATTGAAGCATGGTCAAAATGTGATGCCTTGGGGTGAGAATGTGTTGAAATCTAGCCTATAATATCTATTTTATTTGATCTATTTGTCTATTTTAAAATTTGACCAAATCTATTGTATGTCCCCAAGCTATCTATTAAACAGATATGATCTAAATCTTAAAATCCATAACTGCTGTTGTTGGCTGGCTGATGCTATAGGTGAATGCACTATTCTGCAGCATTACTCTGTGGCTTATATTATATCTACAGGCTACTGTAATGTGTCACTAGAAACTGACCGAATACAAAACACTGAAACTTTTTTTAAAATTGGCACGAAAGCTGCAATAGTCACTGAAAAACAAAGCTGCTTGTAAAACATCAAATTTGCTCTTAGCCACATATATTCTGCTTCACATCTTTCGTGAACGCTAATGGAAAAGTGAGTTTAAGGGTGAGTAAATGATGACAGAATTGCAGAATTTTTGAGTCAAGTCAACTCACTTTTATTTATAAAGCACTTTTTACAATACATATTGTATCAAAGCAGCTTCACAGTGATAACATGAAAGTAATACAACACAGATTAATATTATTGTTGAATATTAAATGTCCCCAACTAAGCAAGACAAAAGTGAACTTTAAAGGGTTAGTTCACCCAAAAATGAAAAATCTGTCAGTATTTACTCACCCTCATTGTTCCAAAACCTCTATGTGTTTATTTGTTCTGTTGAACACAAAGGAAGATATTTGGAATAATGTTTTAATCAAACAGATCTCATTCCCCATTGACTACCATAGTAGGAAAAAATACATATGATAGTCAATGGGGAATGAGATCTGTTTGATTAAAACATTCTTCCAAACATCTTCCTTTGTGTTCATCAGAAGAAATAAACACATAGAGGTTTGGAACAACATGAGGGTGAGTAAATACTGACAGAATTTTCATTTTTGGGTGAACTAACCCTTTGACAATTTGCGGTCTTCAATAATAAATGCCTAAAAGTCACCATAAGCATGGCTTGATGCACTCATTCAAGTGCCTTAGTGTCTTTACATCACTGTTACTGTAAATCTTTTTCAACAGGAAATAAGAGAGCATAACACATTTTTATCGCTACAGTACGTTTTCCTTCCTCAACCACTGATGTGAGGCTGTACATTTGAATGAAATAAATAACAGATCATAAAATATCAGATAGGCATATGCTACTGAAATTGACATAGGTTTCATTTCATTTGACCACAATGACTCTATTGATCAAATTAAATGGCAGTTAGTCTGTGAGTGTGTGTCTGTCATATATCTTCATTTTAGTTTCCCTGAGCGTGTTGCCGGAGCTGCAGACAGGAGAGAGAAAGAGCAATTTATTTTTACCTCAAGGCTCTTTCCCTTGGGCTGATACTTTCATCTTGTGAAAGAGGCAAAATCCCTGTATAAGAGTAAACAGTATGACCTCCAATCAATGACCCTCAAAATCTTGCAGAATAAACTGTCTTTAAATGATTTACACTAAGTTAGAAACTGTAATCGAAGACTGTCTGAACATGTAATTATTATGCATTATAATATTAATCAGCTTTATACCACATAAAGATATTTAAACTCAATGGATGTCCGTAGATATTGGCGCCCTGCGTGTTTGATTCATTGATTGATTTATGAAACAACGCCGCCACCTGCAGTTTAGGTTTTGTCATTACAGTCTGTGTAGCGCTCTCACTAAAATGTAGCTAATGTTCAGATCATTGACATTTTGTCTCAGTCTGAAAGTTATATTTATCATATATATATATATATATACTCTGCATTTCTATTAGGCAAAATTAACTGGATGACACAAACAGACGGGTGTAATATTATTTGTTTATTAGTCAGATCTAACCCAAGGTTGTATGTTCTGTTGATTAGATAATAAAAACTGTAATTACGTTCAGTTTATCAGAAATATGACAGGTCCTTCACTAACACCCAGAATTGTGGAAAAAAAAGATGTTCCTCTAACACAAGGAAACATTTCCACAAATGTACAACGCATTCTCACCCCAAGGCGTCACCTTTGACCATGCTTCAATATTTGACGTTTTAGGCGCCCTTTAGCGTCACTTACATGACGCGATCCTACGGCGTCATCTAACTGACGCTAAAGGAAAGCGTCAGTTAGAGGACGCGGTTAGGTTTAGGTGTGGGGTGGGGGTAGGGTACACGCGATCCTAGGGCGTCATCTAACTGACGCTAAAGGGCACCTAAAGCGTCAGATATTGAAGCATGTCCAAATGCTTCCCAAGGCGTCAGTTAGGTGACGCCTTGGGAGTGAGAATGGGCTGAAATGTAACTGTGCAGCAGTTTAAGCTCTGTTGAAGAGTTGGGAATTGCATAGGAAACGTAATTCCAGAGCCTTTCTTGGAATGTTCAGCATATTTTATTTTCCTTAAATTGAGAACCACTATTATCATTTCAATATACACACTAGTCATAATGCAAAATAAGGCCTGGTAACAGTGTTTCCATTAGTCAATCAGTTAAAGCTGCAAACCTTAGTCATTTCCATAAATATGCCTCCATAAACACACAGATGGGGCTGTATTTTAAAATGTCATTTCACACATCAGCTACACATTATTTACAATCACCTGGGCCCATTTAATTCTGACTGATGGACAAACATTCATGTATCTTTGCAAATGTTCCCAAACTCTTCAAACAGGATGAGTTACATGGTCAACAGACTCAAAAACAAACACTGCATTGATCATACTTCACATTCTGACGACATGAATACATCTCTTTTGAGGTGTGCTGGTAGAATAAGAAAATAACGTGACATGATTGTGCTGTACAGAAGCTCTTGTGGGCACTGATGTTTTACAACTAGAGACAGACGCGGAGTCTCCACTGCTCTTAAAGGCCTTTCGCGTCTGCTTTACAATCATTAATAGACAGATCAGAATACATGAAAACATTTAAAAGCATTATGGTTGAGGGAAATATGTGGGTCAATGGCAGATGGCAAACAATTAAACGAGTCGAGTCAAATTCATGTGTAAAAATAATTTCTGACCATTTGATGACCCCTCTTTCATTCATTATGCTAATACCGTTCCAATAAAGACCCTGTCAGGTTAGATGCCATATTTTTCATTGTTTATAACAACAGTCTGATTGCTCAGTGGACGAAACGTCTCTCAGAGAAAAAACTTCAGTACAACAACTCCATTGAACAGTTTTAAAAGGGTGTGAAATCATGTTATCTAAGACATTTATACGTTCCATTGTAAAGATGATATCCCTCACCACATGTTCATCTGCATTAAATTCAATATGGCATCTATAGGGTCACAAAAAACTTGTTCGGGTCATATCTCACCCCATAATTAAATAGAAAAACAAAGATAAAATTGTATCATATAAAGAAATATATAAGCATATTTTAGGCCATAGTGATTTTGACTTTTTCACATCACAGAAAGAGAACGTTTTAAAGAGGTGGTAAAATGCCCTTTTCACAATTAAGATGTAAAATATATCGCTGATGTCCCCAGAGTGTGTATGTGAAGTTTTAGCTCAAAATACCCCACAGATATTTTTATATAGCATGCTAAAGTTGTCACTTTTTGAGGGTTAGCAAAAACGCACCGTTTTGTGTCTGGCCCTTTAAATGCAAATGAACTGCAGTTCCCGGGACAGTGGGCGGAGCTTCAAGAGTGTTTGCGTTAGCAGCTGAGATTACCTCACGAAGACACACGCTAAAATGTCAGAAGCTGTCCTGCCTTTTATGTTTAAACTGGAGTCAGACAAAGATGGAGAGACTAAGAAGAAGTGACAACACATAGAATGCAACAGGACATCTTTGAATGGTTAGTTGATGAATTTATGTTGCTGATATGGAGTTAACTATCTTCAATTAGCATATTCTGTCTTGATAATCTATAAATCGCTTGTATAGGAACTGTTGTGAGTTGCACACAGAGTGATTTTCTATTGCATGTGGAAAGATGGATGCTAAAGTTTGAGTTTACTCACAAATGTGCTTGACTACAACTCTCCTCAACATGGACTGCGTGTTTGCGGGGGCGGGGTTAGTGATGTCACTAATCCAGGGGGAAGCTCGTGTAGTCCCTACCAGCCGTTTGTTGTAGTCCTTAAAAAATGAGTTCTTTAAAAGCAAATATCTCCCTTTGCTTTTAACTTTGTAACTTTGCAGATGTTGTTTAGGCTCAAACAGCAACATTACACACTAACTAAAGTTAGAAAAGTGAAATCATAATCAACCATCCCTTTAAAGTCCCCGTGAAATCAAAATTGAACCTATTTACTTTGTTAGCGCATATTGCTAGTCTTGTGGTGAACAATTAATCCGTGCAAGTAAATATATATTAAAAAAATGTTTTACCTTGGTAATCTTTAATCAAAATCTGAAAAGTTACTTCCGGTCTGGAACGGTTGATGACGTAGGTTTCACAGTTTGGGTGGGGAAACGCTTAACCACTCCCCTCAAACCGTTAGTTTGCTATGAGCGAGAGATGGAGAGGAGGAGCGCTAGAGTAAAACCCTGCCCTCTGTTCAATATTCCGTTTCACTTGAAAATACGTCTCAGCACGGGAGAAAAATCGTTTGCAACTTCCGGTTCACGGGGACTTTAATATGGTAATAAGTATTCATGAAAATGGTGTCAATCAATGTCAAAAACAATTTTCCTAAAACATGCTTATTTTCTTTATGCAAAATAATATTTCTTCGATTTCACTGTGAAACAACTTTCATGTTTCGGAAAGATATACACATCAAATCATTTTTAGATACAGTAAGACAACATGAATTCATTCAATAACGTCAGGATTATCAAAACCAGAGGTAGAATATGACTATATCCATATTACACCATGTGTTTTCCCTCTTTCTGATCCATTTAGTTAAGAAATGCAAGGTTTTAAAGAACTGGTCGTCACCGTTTCCAAAAAGTGTTGACAACAAACCCTTTGACCCACAGAAAGATAAACAGTGACTATTTTAAAAGCACTTATGGACTTAATTTAAATACGTTCCAATGCATTTTTGCCAAAAGGTCTTTCCCTTTAAACTGTCCTGTGTCTCATACACATCATACAAGGGCACACATTCCCTGACAAGTCATTTTCCCTGTTATAATGTCTGATATGACTGTTATCGTATCAACCATGCAAAAGAAAAGATACAACGGTTCTGGAAAACATCTGTAGCTTTCGAGAAACTTCCCTCTTCTTCTAAAATTGCACTTGATTCAGATCTCTAATGAAAACTTCTGAAATAAGGCTGAACGAAAACCATTCCTCACCCAGTTATTAAAATGAAACGAATAAACATAAATTACAGATGCATCTAATAATTAAAAACCGGGCCAAACGCAAATCCTAATGAATCAGTGACCTAATGGTGTGAATCTCAGGAAAACTGTCACAAACATGTCATTATTCATCCCAAAAGAAATTATATTTTGCATAAACAAAATGAAGCATCCATAAAGATGTTTTTGCATTGTGACCAATAAGCATGGCTGCATGTATTGTATCGACTCTTATGCTGATTTAAAAGTTAGAAATGCTTGTATTACAGTATTTTTATTGTAATACAGATATCAGTCAAAATAATGAAAATATATATAATATTTTTTTTGGGATAAATTATGACAATTTTCATGATATTCACCCAATGACAGTACATTTTCTCTCACACTTTAAGAATTTCATTTTATACATCAAGTTGAACTGACCATCCGCGGTCATATCACACTGATATTGAACGAGGCATTTGAAATCGCTGTGGTCTCACGCTCTCTTGCTGTAGACTATCTCTCTTGTTGGTCAGAGCTGGCCTTATGCCCCGCCTCCTCAGTGGGCGTGTCCAGTACTGGATTAACGAATCCCTCAAATTCCTCGTCGCCATGGTCACCACTGTCCTCGGGATGTGCGCTGACAAAGTCGTTCTCCCACTCCAGAGCGTTGGAGTCCTCAGAGGTGGAGGTGGGTCCGCTGTCCAGCTGTTTCCCGCCAGGACGAAGCGCCGCCCGTAAAATGTCCTCCTCCGTTTTGGAACGCTCCCATGCAGGACCCATTCGGTTCATTCCTGTGTAATGACACATATTAATTTGTTACAGTGAAGACACATGGATTAAGTCAACCCAATTTGCTCTGTTAATACAGGTCCCTGTACAAAATTCACCATTCATCAAAATGTAAAAATAAAGTAAGACTGGATGTTTCAGGCAGTTCAGAATTGGTTCCGTCTTTGTTGTGCACTTTGAAACTTTGCCGACCTTTTACATTCACAAGCTATTTTACACACTGCATGAAGGTAATCTCCGGAAAAGCATAATAGGAGCACTTTAAAAATAATAATCCAATTGTTTATTGTTCATTCGTGTTAGTTCACACTGCATTAAAGGGATAGTTCACTTTGAAATAAATATTTGATATGTTTTAGCTTATCTCAAGGGCATCCAAGATGTAGGCGTCTTTGTTTCCGCAGTAGTTTCAAATTTGATATTTTTAGGTCAAACCGTTCGTGTCATTTAATGGAGGTCTATGGTCACCACCTCAAAGAGCATGCACAGAGAAGTCCAAATTAAACATGATTTAATGACTCGTAAATGTAAGTACACATTGATATATTGATTGATATATTAAAATCGTCTTCCATTGCGATTTCCTGTACATCAACAGACAAGTAGAATTTTTTTCACAACTGCGCAAGAGATCACTTCCAGCGCTTGTGCAGACCGAAGCGATCACTTGGACGTGACTGTGGTTACAAGAGGTAAAACGATATAAATACAGTTCGTTTTCTCGTCTTAGGCCATCAATGTGTACTTACATTTACAAGTCATTAAATCATGTTTAATTTTGACTTCTCTGTGCATACTCTGAGGTGGTGACCATAGACCTCCATTATATGACAGACAGACAAGAATTGTATGACCTAAAATTATCAAAATTGAAAATACTGTGGAAACAAAAACACCTACATCTTGCCCTTGAGGTAAGCTAAAACATACCAAAAATTTATTTCAAAGTGAACTATCCCTTTAAGAGACACATATTTTGAATATTACAATTTGCATTAAACAAGATCAATAAACACTCCAAAATGTCAAAGTTAAAACCTGTCTTGGATGTGACATTTAAAGCAAACAGTCAACCTGCAAAACAGCAACATTTAAATTGGCATGTTGTAACTTGACTTCATAGTTTGCTTAGTGCTCATAATCATGCGAGTGTTATCGGTTCTGTGAAGTCACTCACCCTCCTCATCCTCCCACTCCAGGTCCAGTGACGTGGCGTCAGTCTTACTGGTGAAGTCCCAGCTGCTCTCTGTGTTTGGCGTCACCACATTCGTCTCAGAGCTGAGTCCTTCACACACACAGTCGATACCAATTTTAGCATTTAGAGATGAATACTAAAAGATTTTTTTATTTAAATACATGTATTCTAATAGATTTTTAAATTGAATTGTGTTAATGGGAACTCACGGTTACCACGAAATGCTTCAGATTGAGCCTTCACACTCTGCAGGTACACCTCGAACTCTCCATCTGACGCACTGGGGAAACACACATTTATATATATATATATATATATATATATATATATTATGGATCATAAATAGGAAGATATTTCTATAGAAGTCTAGCTTCATTTCTTTCCACATGCTACTTGGTTTGATATTTTGTGTCTAATGCAATGACACTCATACTGTACATTTGTAAGTGTAACCTAAGTGTTCGAACACTTTTCGGGGTCACTGAATACCATTTGCATTCATTTCAGGGCAGATTGAACTTACGGTTTGTGCCGAGTGTCATTGCTCTCTGAATCTGATTTGGGTTTGGTCTTCTGTGGCTGTTGCTTTCCCTGAAAACAGAACATTTTAAGAATGACGACTGACTCACTTCCGCTAATATTTCACCAAGTGCTATGGTCTCGCTCAGATTTTCAAAAAACATGGCTAAAATTATTTCTAACTGTTAGTGCCAAAGTTTGGTGCCCTCCTGGGAAGCAGATATTAGCAGATGGTCAAACACACAAATCATGGTAGAAAGGAAAATTATAGAAAATAAAAATGAACAGAAGACATGAGGGCAAATTAAGAAGACAAATGCTAATAAAAACAGGAGGAAATGAGAGACATGCAGTTTAGGATAGTTAGTTTTAGGTGGAGAAGGTTTTCTTGGAAGCAGATTGATTTTGTTTTTCATCAGCATTAAGTGCTGAGTTTATTCACAGGGCGTTGATCGATATTTGATGCTGGACCAACATTAAGAGCCTTCAATCCTGTTTAGAAGTCTATTCATTGCGTTTGACAATCTATATGTTTCAAAGATGAGTAATTTCAACAAATACATGATAAACAATGCATAATGTAAAAACTCAAGGAATTTTTTTTCAGAATTGTAACTTCTAAAATAGACCTGAAGGCATGTCATAAATGAGAAGGGTGTGGCTGAAGGTAAGTGGGCGGGGTTAAGAGAAAGGCTGGGCGTGCTCAGTGCGAACGCCTCACCTCCTTTAGCTTTCGTTCCTTAGCGAGCCGCGCTGCCTCGCGCTGGGCTGCAAAAGCAGCCTCCTCTTCTAGCCTTAACTTCTCCTCTTCTGCCACTAACTGGGCAAAAATCACAACAGGAAGGGAAGGTTAACTAAACTCAGAAATAAAAGCAGGGGTGATAACCAAAGCAATGGAAAACAACAAATGAAACCATAAACTCAATGTAAGCTCTAACTTAAAGGCAACTTTTGACCGCAAGTTGCCAACGTAAAATTGATCTTGTTCACACTATAAACAAGTTTCTTGTTCTGGTCTTATTGTGAACGTTTCATCAGGGCACATGTGACCTCCCGTACCTCTGCCTTCAGCTTTTTGTCGATCAGCGCCTGTTGGTCTGAGATGGCAGCGTAGCGTTGCTCTTTCAAGTGGCTGATCTCCTCCTCGCTGATGGGTCTGAACCAATGACAGAAGAGAGAGCAGAGTTCAAAGTCTACCTCAGCCAATCAAAATCTGTGATGCACTGATCTGAGAGGAATGCGGCTAATTACAGCCCCCCTTACTTGGACTTGTTCATTTTACAGCAAAAAGACCACTATGTAGATTGTTTAGACCAGTGATTTAGTGATTTTTAGAGACATACTGTACAATTATGAAATCAATATATTAGCAATCGTCTTGCACTTTTTTGTGTGCACAATATCCAGAATGATATCCATAAAGAGTCTTAAAATTCATTACACCATGTCCTATCCACATATGATCTGTATCTTTTTCTTGTTAATCAGACTTGTTGCCAATGGCGACACGCAACAGGCGATTATTTTTTAGAAACGTTTTCTATTTTAATATAAAAACATACAAAGTATGACAAATGACAATACTAATCTCACTAATTGTGTGCTTTATTTAATTGTTAAAAGAATTTCATGCGAGTTTGAACATTTTGTGTGACCTTTATAGCCAAACTGAGAAAAAAACAAAACAATGGATAATTCACCTCAGATTTCGATTTAAACGCTTGAACTATTGCTCTCTAGTACATACTGCTTTACTTGAGTGTACTGTAAGTATCCGGGTAAATAAGTAAAACTCAAAAGAGTCTAGATTAAATAATACCATACCTAGGGCAGCTTTGCGAGCTCTCACCCTGGAAAACAAAGCAAAAGTGTTGTTGTCTTAGCAAAGGAGGAATATTATAAAATTAAAGAAGTTGAGTGTGGTTCTGTAAGTGTCCTCACCTCATCGCTCTCCACAAGGTTCTCAAACTGTAACAGAACGCACGGATGTCACTCAAACTGCACAGCAATGAGAATGTATTTATAAATGATTTATAATTTTAAATAAATTATGATGACCTCAATGGTATAGTGTTCCCCAGCTGTGGTACTTTTGAAGTATTTAGACCTATTGGCAAACAAAAAAAACAAACAAAAAAAAAAACAAAAAAAACAATCAAATCATCATCTGGTCAGGCTGGTTTTATGTTATTAAAATATTTCATATAAAGGATTTAAGCAACAGCATTGTCCAATATCATCACTTGGGTTTCAAATAAAGATTCTGAGATTCTATTCTGTAAAACGGGGACTTCTCAAAATAGTAATAATCTAAGACTTAACAGACAACATATAAATAGTGAGTATAAAACATGCCTGGTACTAGTTTAGATTCAACAATTCAGACAGATATACAGTAGATAAATTACACACAATGGCAAATGGCCCAAAGCTGATGTCCTAGGGCGGATTCACAAGGACTCTGGGCGGGGTCCTGAGATCATCATCAGACCTCAACTAATGCGGAAACTAGAGTAGCGTTGATGAGTCCGAGTCATTCAAGCGAGTCGGTTCCATCGGAGAACAGATTCGATTCATTGCTTAAGTGTGAAACACGCGGTGGATTGTTTTATGTATCCATTAAATAATTACATATATCCCTTATCAAAAAATAAACTATTGTCTAGAACAGTAAAGTGGATTACAAACTCTCGAATCGATTCACTTGAATCATTTAAAAGGAACGATTCGTTCGCGAAATGAACATTGCTAATGGGACTGATATCAGTTGCTTTTAACTTAAGCTCTGCGTATGTAATGTAACAGTTAAACTGCATTGATATACATCAGAACATTCCTTTAAAAAGATCCAGAGATTTTCCACTGGCCGGCTATACGAGTGTTCAATGCAATGCACCTGACAACAGGCGATTCATGCTGCCAGAGATCACAGCTGGTGAAACTTCATATGAAATAACACGCCATTGACTGACTCACCCTCCTCCTCTTTGTATCCTGTTTGCTTCCCTTCTAAAGAGCCCAAAACATTGAGTCCAGCAGTTCCCCATGGCATACACGGATCAGGTGTATGTATCAGCTAACGTTACTCTTCCATTCCTGATTCTTTACACATTGCTCCGGATACGAGGATTGTATTCTCCATGACTCGTTTAAGCGCGTGCACGCGGCCGGTTCGCACAGGTGAGTCACCTGCGGACACTTCGCTCGCGCGGCTGCATCATACATCGCCCATGGGTGGCATTCTCAGAGCTGGCCTAAAAACCGCTTTTGTTTCTTCTTCCTGACAACTCACACATGTGATTAATGTTTAAACTACGGCAAGTCGCGAGGCTCAACTACTGCAATGACGTTTCAGAGACACTGGGGGTCGACAGAGATCATCCATAACTAAAATTACCATGGTAACCTACAGTTTCCACTAAAAATAGTTATGCTTGTGGAGGAGGTGGTGCTGGTTATTTTAAACTATAATAAAGTATAACCAATAATAATTAGAAATAAACCAAATCAGCATGTTATCACGATTTCTGAATGATAACACTGAAGACTGGAGTAATGATCCTGAAAATGCAGCATTGGTCACAGGAATAAATTACATTTTAACATATATTCAAATAGAAAACTTTAAATTGAAATAATGTTTCACAAAATTACTTTTTTGACTGCATTTTTGGTTGAACAAATGCGAGGTGAGCAGAAAATACTTAAAAACAAAACATTTTAAAAGATAATGAAATGTATATTATTAAAATTTAAACATATTTTTCTAAATGTGAATTATATAGTTTGTCATAGTCTAAACTAAACAATGTACTTGCCCCGAGCACATTTTGTTCATATAGCCTAGTGATGCTTGCCCACAAACTGGTATTTTTGCAGAAGCTCTTGGTTTTAACATTTGTTCAAAAATCTTTGGATATCAGACACCTACATATGGAGGATCATCTGCGTCTCCTCTGACTCAGAAACGATGGGGTCTCATGTATTACTCCATCAAAACCAAAACCCTGCTGCTTTTTTAAGGTCAAGGAGGATTAAAATCATATTAGGCAACGTTCTTTGACGCTTGATTTCAGGGAGCGCAAATTGCTCCTAACAGCAGGTAAAGCCGCGCGCCCAGATTGCACGCAGGTACGGCGACGCCATCTTTACGGGCCGTCGGTCTGAAACCTTCACGTATGATTACGTTTATATCCACATGAATGTACAGATAAAGTCACACATAGCCTACACCTGCTCCTATCAGCAGGCCAGCGGAGCTCTTAATGAAAAGTAGATTATACCTGTAGACAGAAGACCGCTGTACTCGTGACACAGGTGGGAGGGACGACTGTTGTGATACAAATGCTTGGCAAAGGTCCTGGAAAAACACGGATGTGTGTGTCAAGGTGGCCATCATTGGTGGTTATTTACCGTGAAGGTCAAAATGAAAGTTCACCCCAAAATAAAAACTCTGTTATTTATTCATTCTCATGCCGTTTCAAACCTGTAAGACTTTCGTTCATCTTCAGAACACAAATTAAGATATTTTTTATGCAAGCTGAAAGCTTTCTGTCCCTCAATTGACAGCTCAACTGGTGCAAAATCGTAAGAGATCGTACAACTAATCCATATCAATTGAGCAGTTTAGTCCAAATTCCCTTAAAGGAGAACTCCGGTGAACAATGAACCTTTGGTCTAATAAAACATCGGTACCTAGTCAATCGTTCTCTGAGTTTTGTTTTCGTGATAATCGAATGTAAAGAGTTTTATCTCTAAAAACTGTTTAGCGTATAATGATTGTACTGGGGGCATTTACTAAGTAAAAAGAAATCGCTAGTTTATACCACTAACAAGACATTAAAAATAGCCCCACACTAACGCAGTAACATAATGAGGGTCCCTACATGCAAAACGAAGCATTGGGAACTTTGTAAGTGTACAGACCGTTTAATAAGAAGATACTTTATGAAGACAGTTCACTTCGCGTATACAGACAGGAGCCATCTTAAAAAATAGTCTCGATAAGTCGATCCCCGAACGCCGTTCATACAGTTCAGAAGTTCGCTGAACTTCATACAGTTCAGATCACTCAGCACGACGTTCGTGGTTCGACTTATCGAGACTATTTTCTAAGATGGCTCCTGTCTGTATACGCGAAGTGAACTGTCTTCATAAAGTATCTTCTTATTAAATGGTCTGTACACTTACACAGTTCTCAATGCTTCGTTTTGCATGTAGGGACCCTCATTATGTTACTGCGTTAGTGTGGGGCTATTTTGAGCCTTGTTAGTGGTATAAACTAGCGATTTCTTTTTACTTAGTCAATGCCCCCATTACTAGCATTATACGCTAAACAGTTTTTAGAGATAAAACTCTTTACATTCGATTATCATGAAAACAAAACTCAGAGAACGATTGACTAGGTACCGATGTTTTATTAGACCAAAGGTTCATTGTTCACCAGAGTTCTCCTTCAAGAGACTTATATTCGCATTCATCAACCAATGAGGTTCATTCTCATGTTACGTTGAGCTTCTGTAAGAACCAATGGGTTTGAGGGTACGTACATAAGGACATAAGGGTAAGTAATCAATGACAGAATTGTAATTTTTGGGTGAACTATCCCTTTAACCTCTAAACACATAAAGTGACTCATTGATTTCTGTCGAATAGAGCTATGGAAGCATTTTTTTTATTATTATTATTATTCACAGACACAAACTAAATGTGTCTGCAGGCAATAGAGCATGTGGTACATTTTGCAATTAACCTGCAAAGACTAATGAGACCTTCCTCAGTTTTCGAGCCTGTGGCCTTAGCATTTGCTTTTTCATCTTTTAGATTCAGTGCAATGCATTTTAGTAGCTTAAATCAGATTTAAGATGAGAAAAAAGGCTAAAAATAGTTTTTGTTTGGTGAAAAGATCATTTTTAGGGGAGAAACGAATTAGGGTCACTCACAGCATCATGCTAGCACTGCATAAAACAAGAACTGCTGTTCTTTAAAAACTGCAGAGAAACTTAAGTATGTCCTGCTGTGGGCGAAAGGGCAAACTGTCATTCATCCTCTGATTCCCTTTGACCCTTGCACCGGCTGAGTGTTGGTCACAGATGCTCAAGCTCGACAAGGCCATGACTACAGTCCAGAGAGCAGGAATTATCATCTCTTATTACACACCCTCTGGAATACTTCATTTTATCTGGTCAATTTGACATTTAAATATCCTTCTATAATGAGTGCTGAACTACACTCTTAGAAGAAATGGTTATATTTAGAACCAGAAATGGTTCCATCCCCCGCTTCATATACGTAGAACTCCAAAATGGTTTGATATAGAACCATTTTTTTTGGTAAAAGGTTCTATTGGTTAAGTATGGAACCCCAGGATTCTATAGGCTATAGAACCCAGATGAACCCTTCTCTTAAGAGTGTATAGAACCCTTTGGGTTCCAAATATGTAGCGCTGATAGAACCTTTTAAGGTTCTATATAGAACCTTTTCTTCTGAGAATGTATATAATCATACATTCTTATGTGAAACGTTTAAAAAGCCATTGAAATGAACCATGAATGTTTGTAGTTTTATCAGATGGGTGGCTAATGTAAATATACACTATATAATATATGAATAATAAATATACGTAAATATAGGCCAACACTACCGTTCGGGTTTGGGGTCAGTAAAAATCAAAGGGATTGATCAAAGGGACAGTAAAGACATTTATAATGTTGTTGTTTTTTTGTTTTTTTTTTAAATAAAGGCTGTTTATTTTTGTTTAAACAACCTTAATGAATTATTGTTTTTGCACTGTATTGTACATTTAAAATATGCAATACTTTCAATATAAGTCAGATTAGGAATTTTTTATTTAGATTTTTTTTGTTTTGTTTTTTTTTTACCACACAAAATGTTTAAGTCTGATTGCTTATAGAGAGTTAAAGCTGACCTTTCCTCAATAAGCCGATTTGAGGTATCACAAACAATGTGGGATGAGTTATGTCACTGTGAGTGTTAGGGGTTTTATGCATATGAACTTTTGCACACTACACTAATAAGGTTTTGTAGTATTTCCCAAATGTAAGTTTTTTTTAATAAAGCGCTGGGTGCTTTGACAGATGGGGAATGTGGTCAGATGTCTTTAACCCCGCTGAGACCCATGGCCCAGATGATGTCTAATCCATGATGCACCAGCAGAGAGGTTTCTGAACCGGTGATTATAGTAAATCTCACAAAAGCCTCGGAGAACAGAGTGACGTTAAGTTTAAGTTTGCTAGTAATATTCCGCGGTCTGTTGCCATAGTTACTTAAATCGTTCCTCAAGCACCACAGATCCTGATGTAATCAGTTATGCTGATATCACGGCAGCCCATCGGGGCCAACGTCCAACCAGAGCACAGAGCATAATCCAGAGGAGTTGATCTTTAAATATTTTTTTTTTCCTGTTTTCCACCATATATAGACATTCTTAAAGTATACATTTACTTAAGAAGCAAAGTGACTAAGTTTTAAGGGAGACTTAAGCAAGATGTTAAGTTTTGTTTTGTAAAAAATATATATATATATAAAAAATTTAAGTTTATTTTTCTGATCACACTATAGCAGTTATTTTATCTCGTTTTAAGCCCAAACTTACTTAAAGTCCCCACACTGTGAAAAAAAAATATATATTGTTGGTTTAACTTAAAAAAATTGAAATTGAAAAATTGAGTTAATACAATGAAGGAGATTAATTTACATTTCTGATGATGAATCTCCTTCATTGCATTAACTCACTTTATCCAGTTCAATCAACGTAAAATTTTAAGGCAAGCAGGTTACTTACTTTTTTAAGTTAAACCAACAATATTTTTTTTACAGTGTACAAATCATGAAAATATTTTTTTACAGTGCATCAAATCAAAATATATATTTTTGGCTCGTATGAATATGTTAGCATTACTGTAAATTTTACATTTTTGAAGATATAAGCATTCAAAATATACAGTCTTTCACTTCCACCAATATGGATCAACGATTTTTATGACATCACTCTGCACTTCAGTTTCTCACCCGATTTCCGGCCCTACTATGCTTTTCACTCGAATGTACACTGGAAAATCGTGATTTTAAGATGCTACAGTGCAAAACTGTTTTTTATTAATTGGTTAACAGAAAGTTTCTTGTGGAAGAATGCTTGTGATGAGCTTTAATTTATTCATGTGACATTAATATTACAGATATTAATACTTCAATAGGTTGGTAAATTAACATTATCAGATAATGAAATATGGTTTATTACTGTAAATTTTAAGTTAAGTCTGTAAAACCAATAACATTGATACCGTATTTTTGACGGTAAAGTTCTAGTAACCACAGCTTCCAGTTTTTTTTGTTTTTTTTTTTCGTAAAAACAACGGGATTCATGTTGGTGTCACCCAAACCACCGCAGCTCCGGTCGAGAGACACGAGAACCAGAGTGGATCATATGCACAAGCTGGCACAGAACACAAAACATGCCAGACCCAACTTCTTAGAGATTAGGAGGAACTGCATCTGTATTGAGATCAGCAGCTATGGCTGAGCTGTGATTTAAGTGAAATGGTATTGGCTATGTATTAAAATGGGAGGAGCTGTTTGATATGTCCCGCCCTGCCTTGCTGTTTCAGTGAAAATTATGTCAACACGTTAAATAATGGATGGATAAGGTCATTAAAGGTGTAGTTCACTTTAAAAAAACAACAACTTTTGCTCATAATTTAACCGTTTGGTTACCAGTAAAGTGCATATGGTGGAAAATGCTGGAAAGTTTTCATCAAAAAACGTAATTTCTTTTCGACTGAAGAAAGAATGACATGGATATCTTGGATGACATGGGGGTGAGTAAATTATCAGCAAAACGTTTTTTTTTTTTTTTTTTCAAAAGTGAACTACCCCTTTAAGTAAGTCCTTCCATATTGTGATCGAGTTAGTTGAAAAGTCAGTGACCCTTTAAAACCAAATCAGTACGATTTCCATTTGTCGTGTTTTTCTGCTCTCGCCGCCTTTCCTACAGTAAGAGAAAAAATGTTTTCCCTAAAGAAAACTTAAATATGTAACTTTTCAATAATCCTCCTGACATGCAAATAGCATCAAAGGGAATGTCCATGTTTGATGTCATTCCCACAGTGCTAATGATAACGTACTGTATGATGTGGATGTGTAAAGAGAAACTCTGTGACACATATGTTGTGTCCTTTCTCTTTCACTCCCTCATGGATCAGTGTATGCCAAAGGGACCATAAAGCAGATGTGATATATTCCAGCAGTCCTCCTATGATCATTTGTCATGGCTTTTTATCATAGCATCACAGTTCTGCAGATCTGGGCTGGTCTCCTCCTCCTGTGCTCCTCCATGCACTGATCCTCCTCCTCTTGGACCCTTTCGCACACAAACACACACCATGCCAGGCAGCTCGCATCATGGAAAATATACACACATCCAAGTTAGATTTTTCCATTGAACCTGCAAATCATCTTCATCCTTGTGCGGCTCTGTCAGAGGGAGGTTTCTGCAGACTGCATGACTACAGTTTTAGCCAATTATTACGAGTCCGGTTTGGTTGCAAGCTGAGTGATTGATGTTTTGCCTTTCTGATCATTTGATGATCATATTTTGTTCTCCGTCCATGTTAGTGGAAAACATTGCTTCTGAACACTGCTTATATATAAATAACAGAAGATCATTTCACCATTTCCATGGCAACTAAACCATCAGTTCAAAGGTAGCTGTGGGATAAAAGTGTTTTGGGTCTTTATGAAGCAGGATAAATACTTTGCTGCTACTGTACTCAGACTGAATAACAGGGTCGCTGATGAATGGCTAGAGGGTCATTAGTGAAAATGTATTCAATCTATCAGTTTATCTATCTATTAGTGCCCTGTGTGTGGAAAGATCCGGGGTTGTAAGGGTATTTGTGAGGACACGGCGCTGCTGGAGACTTGGACAGGAGGGCAAACGCTCTGATAACTGCCACAGCGAGCTGGCCCTCGACTCTCTGAATAGACAATGCACGTTTCCTTACAGAGTTTGGAATGATTGATTTGAGACATTTTGAGATGCTGTATTGAAACCACATGAAGAATATGATGAAATTCTGGTAACACTTTAAATACTGTTTCTTACAGCAACTGATTTCTCTGTTTGCGCAATTCCGGATTCGTGGGTGTGGCTTACGGAGTTGTGAAATGGGGTGCATTGTGGGGGTTGTTGTCTTACACCCCAGACAGCAAACTGACATTGAATCAACGTGGAAACGACGTCTCTCATGACATCGAAACAACGTTGATCTGGCATTGTTTTGCTCATCGAATTAACTTCGCTAAATGAAAATCGAAAATTGGTTCGCTTTCATAACGTTGAAACAGCGTTGATTTCAAGTTGATTTTCCGTTAGTTTTGAAAGAACGACGCATCTGACGTTGGTTCAACGTTAATTCGATGAGCAAAACAATGTCAGATCAACGTTGTTTCCATGTCATGTTTCCACGTTGATTCAATGTCAGTTTGCTATCTGGGATAGAAATGCGCCCTTCGGTTATTTTTTTTTCTTTTCTCGGTCAAGAGGGCACCAGATTCAAAAATTCTGGTAACACTTCCCAGATAGCAAACTGACATTGAATCAACGTGGAAATATGACATCGAAACAACGTTGATCTGACATTGTTTTGCTCATCGAATTAACGTTGAACCAACGTCAGACACGTCATTCTTTCAAAACTAACGGAAAATCAACTTGAAATCAACGCGTTGTTTCAACGTTATGAAAGCAAACCAATTTTCGATTGTCATTTAGCTTTGAAGAATGCCGCGTCTGACGTTGGTTCAACGTTAATTCGATGAGCAAAATCAACGTTGTTTCAATGTCATGAGAGACGTCATTTCCACGTTGATTCAATGTCAGTTCGCTGTCTGGGTTTACAATAAGGGTCGTTAGTTAACATTAGTTAACTACATTAGTTAATATGAACTAATAATGAATAGCACATATACAGCATTTGTTAATCTCTGTTAATGTTATTTTTAACATTTACTAATACTTGATTAAAATCTTGTTAACATTAGTTAATGCACCGTGAACTAACATGAACAAACAATGAACATCTGTATTTTCATGAACTAACATTAACAAAGATGAACAAATGCAGTAACAAATGTATTGCTCATGGTTAGTTCATGTTAGTAAATACATTAACTAATGTTAACTAATGAACCTTATTGTAAAGTGTTACCAAAATTCTTTTACATTTTGACATATGATCCACTTTCAGTGGTGGAATGTAACGAAGTACAAATACTTTGTTACTTTACTTAAGTACATTTTTCACGTATCTTTACTTTAATTAAGTAGAATAAATAGTGCATACTTTTTACTTGTACTTCGTTACATTTTGCAGCAATTATTATACTTTCTACTCCACTACATTTCTACAACTTCTGTTACATTTTCTGATCAGTTTTCCCCTGCCAAAACGTAATCTGACCGTCCGTTCGTTGCTCGTTTGTCTCACCAGTGACGTTTGGTTGCCATAGATACATCAACTAAATGCGTCTCGCACGCAGTGTGTTTATCGTGCAATTTAAACGCGAAAATTTGTTTTTACGTGCATAGGAAACACAACGTCTATAATATATGTTTGGTTAGGATAATGGCAAGCCAAGAGGCTCAGAATTACACCATAAATTAATCGCGTTTACTGCCAAAAATAGTTATTAACATATAGTAAGAATAAGCATGGTTTATATTGCCTAATTGCAAGCTCGTTTCAGAAATGGTGACAATTTTTTTTTTTCCATCATTATTGAACATCGTTATAGGAGTATTAAGTTGAATGAGTTAGAATTAAATGGTTTATTAATCATTAGAAAATAGTCATTAAGAGAATCAATTGTTATGCAAGTACTTTTACTTTTAATACTTAAAGTACATTGAAAATCAGGTACTTTTTACTTTTTACTTAAGTATGGTTGTCATTGTGTTACTTCTACTTTTACTAAAGTAAATATTTATCTGGTTATTTGTACTTTTACTTAATTCAGTACTTCCTCCACCACTGTCCACTTTTATTAAAGATTAATGTTGAAATGGGTGAAATGCTCCTTTAAAACTAAAGAAACGAAATGATCTGTTGCTGCGCTCTCTTTCCTCTCACTTTTTCCGCTTTACTTTCGTTTTGTTGTTTGTTTATTTTTATTTACAGATACGTTAATGCAGCTCAGTGACATGATGTACAACGCAGCTAGAAGATAACGTTAACGTTTTGTAACGTTAGGCTAAAGTTAGCCTAACGTTACATTAGAGATGTTAAAGATAACGTTCAAATACGTTGTTAGAACAGATGTAGACATCCTTGTTGGTGTTGTGGTCTACTGCACAGCTTAATCGCATTACTTAATCCAGAGCAGACACTTATCTTGGTTGAGATGTGGCTTGGGAAAGAGTAAAAAAAATACACACCGTCGCCCAGCCTCTTGGGATACTAGTGTCGGAGTTGCATGTACCCCATGCACACCGTTTGACCATTTTAAGCTTAAAATGACAAGAAAAAACATATAAAAACAAAAGGAAACTGACTAACTGCAATGCATTTCAATGGAGGTGGAAGCAGAGAATGTCCATGTATTGGGTTAGCTGCGCACTGTGATTGGCTCATCATGTTGAATTTTTCTTCCTGTCATTCCAATTCAGTTTCCTGTGGGTTGTGGCTCAGGAATTGAAAGTCTGTTGTTCCAGACACTCGGGTTGTTCCTAATGGGATTGTTTCTGTAAGAAGTGCACGCATGCACTGTGAGTTACATTGGATAAATGCATGTGAATTGACAAATCATTAATTTGTTGAACTTACCATCCTTGTTAAGCGCGTCCTAATTCTGTTGATCCATTTTTAATGACACGGCAACAGACTCAACATTACCGCATCCTCATTTTAGCGACCCCTTGGTTCCTGTCTGACAGTGGCAGACATGGTCACTGCAAGCCTTCTAAACAAATGACAACATAAACGACTCTCATTACCGCAGTCAGTGGCACATAACGGAGACCTGGAGAGACGCCACCACCCCACACTGGAACGACAAATCGGCACAGAGGGTAATCCACATCTCCTCTCACACAACTGAAGATCGTTCAGACAGGCCGAATATAACCCACTCCATCATTCTACATGTCTGTCCTAATCCATCAGGTGCACTCAGCTCCAGACCCCATACAGACTTCAAATGCCTGGATAAGTGGTCATGAGAGGTTTAATAAAGCATGCTAGCTTGATATATGGTGTAACACAGTCTAACAGACGTCTTGCGACGTCTTTTAAAGGATTAGTTCACTTTTGAAAAAACTTCTGCTGATAATTTACTCACTCCCATCCAAGATGTCCATGTCTTTCTTTCTTCAGTCGAAAAGAAATTAAGGTTTTTGATGAAAACATTCCAGGATTTTTCTCCATATAATGGACATCAATGGGAACCGGATGGTTCAAGGTCCAAAAGACAGTTAATAACTGTTTCAGATGCAGCTTCAAATGTCTTTAAACGACACCAGACGATGAATAAGGGTCTTATCATGCGAAACTATCGGTTATTTCAAAACTTATTCCAAAAATGTAACTTTTCTAAGGTCAAATGCTAGCCTTGCTCCATTCTGTGAGGCGCGTTTGTAACGTCACGTAATACGTAATTACGTTCAAAAGGTCACGGGTGACGTAGCCGGAAGTACAGAGTCAGTGTTTACAAGTTGAACGCATAGGTTGAACGTGCAAACTAACTCAAACGCCGTTTATAAAAAAAGGTAAAACAACGATGTCGGACGATTTTGATTCTGTACTTCCGGCTACGTCGCCCGTGACCTTTTGAACGTAATTACGTATTACGTGACGTTACAAACGCGCCTCACAGAATAGAGCAAGGCTAGCATTTGTCCTTAGAAAAGTTACATTTTTGGAATAAGTTTTGAAATAACCGATCGTTTCGCATGATAAGACCCTTATTCATCGTCTGGTGTCGTTTAAAGACATTTGAAGCTGCATCTGAAACTGTTATTAACTGTCTTTTGGACCTTGGACCGTCTGGTTCCCATATAAGTCCATTATATGGAGAAAATCCTGGAATGTTTTCATCAAAAACCTTAATTTCTTTTCGACTGAGGAAAGAAAGACATGGACATCTTGGATGACATGGGGCTGAGTAAATTATCAGCAAAAGTTTTCAAAAGTGAACTAATCCTTTAACCATACGTCAACATCTGCCGTTTTAGGGTAGCCTTTAACATCAGTTACATGACGATCCTGGGACGTCATACAACTGACGCTTTACCTTTAACGTCAGTTAGGTGACGGGGTAGGTTTTGGTCTGGGGTAGGGTTAGGATCCGATAACGTCATCTAACCGACGTTAAAGGGTACCCTAAAATGGTGGATGTTGACGTATGGTCAAAAGATGTCAGTTCTATGACGTCTTGGGATGAGAATGCGCTATATATGGCAAAAGGGAACTACAACCAACTGAAAGTTTACTTAATCATCAGCCAGCAGTGGCAAAGTTTAGAAGCCCATTAGTATGTAAGATGTATCATCTAGAGGATTTTAAAAATAGTTCTTATTATGAAGTTTCAAAGAAATATTACATCTACCAGAGTGAACTTCAACTGCTTTGTAATAAATACTCTGGATTTTTTAATCAATGTGAGTGGTGCTCGCTGTGCCAATTTTAGACAATTATAACAAATAACATTCCCCGATATGTCATTATTACCTCATTCTCATTGTCATAATTGCAGTTAAAATAATAATAATAATAATAATAATAATAACATGTTAAAGTATTTTTTACATTCACATTTTAAATAGTATATTTAACCACTCAAGACTGACATGTAAGCTAAAGCAACCAATCACAATTTGTTTTGTTCAGTGTCGTGTTTAGAGCGGGAAAATGTAGGCGATGTCCCTATAAAACAGATTTTATATTTAGTGTTCTTCACATGCTTTTAAAAATCCAGTGTTTAGTTGATCCCTACACTGTAAAAAAACATTTTCAAGATTTGTTATCACATTTTTTTCTTTTGTCAAATCAACTTAAATACTTTATTTAGTTCAGATAACTTATTATTTTAAGTTTCTGATGATTAAATCAATCTCCTTCATTGTATTAACTCACTTTTTCCCAGTTTAATCAATTTAAAATTTTAAGGCCACAAGGTTACTTAATTTTTTAAGTTAAACCAACAATATTTTTTACAGTGTATCAGCCCTCATTGTCACAGTTATAAGCATAACGATTTTCTTATGAGGTGGTTTGGTGTCATGACGGCTTTGTTTCCATGGTGGACGGTTAAAGAATGTGACACACGTCTCCCGGAAATCCAAATCGAATGATGACTTTGAAACTGTTTCCAATTTTGTATCCCTTGTGCGTCAGACATTCAGCCAATGGTCCTTGGGTGTGACGTCTGAGGCACCAATAATGTTAAGCATGGTGCACCTGGCATCAAAGTATAATGCAAGTATGAACAATAGCAATAATGATGTTTGTTTTAACAAGCACTGGTAATGATAAACACAAAGAGATGCACGTCTATAGAGGACATCCTGTGAGCATTTGGGGAAGGTAGCAGACTGATTCATCGGCTCTGGTTTGTCCTCTCTGCTCTTTGTGGGCTGTTCAGGGACCATGGGAGAGCTATGATGTCACCTCGGGCAGAGTTTAATGGGGGTTCTCAGGAGCGTTGCCACCAAATTGAGCTGTCAGGCTGTCGCCCTCCTCAAAAGAACAACCTCGGGACATCTGTGAGGGACGGGGAGCAAATTCAAACTTCAAAATCCATATAATAATCACAATTATGAGCTTGTGTCACACCTACATATTGGAGAATAGTGTTTTCACCCCTTCTTTTTCAAGTGCATCGTAAAATTTAAGTAGATCATAGAAACTTTTGGCACTAACAGGCTTAAAGTGGTGATGAACTGAGAAATCAAATTTTCCTTGAGCTTCTGACATCTAAGAGGTCGTCATATTATAAGAATATCCTGTAAGTTTCAGAACTGCAACATTGGACGTTTTCAGAACAATGTACACCGACGAGTGAGTTGAAACTCATTATAATATGCAAAACTGTTATCCACTCACAGCATTAGGCGTTTACTTCCAAGTCTTTAGTGTGAGACGCCCGTAAAAACCGAGTGTTTTTCAGCTAGGCTCAAAACTAGGGTAGAATATAGCCTATCACTTATTCATTTTAATGTTTTTGAATGCAAAAAACAAGCAAACGTCATAAGTTGACCTCAGACAACAATTTAGTCAAATTTAAAAAGCCAGTTCATGACCCCTTTGACTTGCTTTTTGGAAACAGCCCGGGTCATATTTCACCACAAAAAAATCAAAAGAAAGAAATTTAATTTCTTTTTTTAGGACCATTACAATTTCTTGATTAAGACTTTTTTTATGACAATTATGACAGATGCCACATTACTTCATTATCATTGTCATAAATGTGATATTAAAAAAATAATATAATATTACAATAAAAAAAATAATATAATAAATGTATAAAAATATAAGTAAATATATTATTTTTAAATATATTTTTTACGGTAATTTTTTGCTATACTGTGGAAAATTGCTATATTTGTGTAATGAGCATTTCATCACTATTGAGAACAATTGATCAAATAAATAAATAAACATCCAGGTTTATTAATGTAACAAGACAGTACATTTTTAAAATATTAAATCAGAAATATACACTTTTTTAATGTATTTATTTATATATATATATATATATATATATATATATATATATATATTTATAAATAAATACATTAAAAAAAGTGTATATTTCTGATTTAATATTTTATATTAAATATATATATATATATAATTAATATATATATTTAATATATATTATAATAATTTATATAATATATATTTATAATATATATATATATATATATATATATATATTATAATAATAGAATTTATAATAATATATGTAATAATATTTAATATATATATATATATATATATATAGGAACGGACTGGGACATGACCCGGATCAGACTCAAACTTATATGTTGTATAAGTTTAACACAGCTCCAACCAGGGCGTTGTTTAAAAGATTGAGCATTTCTTTCAATTATTCTGATTTTAGAGATTGCAATAACACCGTCGGGGTAAGGTGAATCTGTGTCTTAAAATGACACACATCCATCATCCTTCAACATCAAAGAAATGAGGTTCCCTCTGCTGAAATATTCCGACCTGCACTTCTTGAGGATTTTCCAGTGGCAACCTAAATTGCACAGTTTAATTTTACCGCCTTGCATCTATGTAAAGATATGAAAGGCCCCTGGTGCGGTGTGAAGTTCAATTTTAGCTTGGAGACATCTGAGACAGACACCGTTTTACTGAGTATATAGGTCATTTAGCACGGGAACTGGTGTTCGTGGGGAACCTCCATCCCTTCAAGGTGCTCTTGAACCCGTAGATGAATTAGCTAATTGCCTCATTTACTTCACTGCAATCTCTGCTGTTGTATTTCTTGCCTGAGTTCTTCACTTTGGCATGTTGCAGGCCCATTTTTATAGGTGAATAAGTTGCAAAAGTGAATTCAGAGGGAATGCCCTCACCCGTGGGATTTCTTAAGATGCATCGAATCAATGGTATGAGGTATAAAAAGTTACACAACTCTGAAGCTTAATGTGGAGCATGAGATCTCTTGGTGTTGTCTCCTCAGTCCTGCCCCGTCTTTATGGCAGATGATGAGCTGGGGCGGCAGTGAAAGCCCCTCTGACGCAGTCTGGAGATCGTTCTCCAGGTTCCCCAGCGGTGCTGGTAGCCTACTTTGCGCAATACAGGTCAACGCGAGTTGTTTTCTCTATGGTAAAGCAATACGCCCTCACATTCAGGGTTTTATAACTCACAGAATCTACTCTACAGCCATTACTGATCACAAAACGTTTAGTGTTTACATGCAAATCTCGGGGGCTAATCTTTGCTTAAAGCAAAGCTCTGACACCAAACAGCCTGCAGATAAACTAATGAACTATTACTCGGCTGAAGAATTGTTCATTCCTATTATAAGGTGTCTTTTATCATCTTTGAAGCAATAAACCACTCTAGGCTTGCTTTACAGTGTTCTTTACCATCATTTCAAGGGGTTTTAAGGCACGTGCTTTGTGCTATACCTTGTGTAAGAACACCATTTACACATGTTGACATCACAGCAATGTACAGTATATAGCCTTCAGTGGCTTAGTGCTTCATATCAGTCATTTTTTCATCTGGATGTTGTAAAGGTGTAAGTAAAAAGAGATAGTACTTTTTTTTTTTTTGCTCCAGGTGAGGAAGAGAAAGGAATCGGAGTTAAAACGAATCAAATAATTATATTTCAGAATGTCCCCTATCAAATTAAATGATAGGAATCTAAATGACAGGTTTGTAGAAATGTGACTTCTCGAAATAGTCCAGTGCCTCAACTTTCCCTGAATCCTGAAATAAAAATATCACAGTTTCCACAAAAATATCAAGCAGCACAACTGATTTTAACATTGATAATAATAAATGTGATTTCTGAAGGATCATGTGAAATTGTGAAATTAAAGACTGAAGTAATGATGCTGAAAATTCAGCTTTGGCCTTACAAGATTTACATTACATTTTAAAGTATTTTACAATATATATATATATATATATATATATATATATATATATATATATATATATATATAACTATGAGACTGTTTTTTTTCTTCTGTTTTATCAATTTTTTTTATTCAGCCTGGATGAAGAGACTTCTTTCTAAAGCATTTATACAATCTTAATAATTCTAAACTTGACCAGTAGTGTCACAGTCAGAAAATAATTTTGTTTTGGGTAAATTAAAAAGCCAGGCTTAAAGGCGCAGTAAGCGATTTCTGAGAAACACGTTGAAAGTGGATCGGATGGAGCAGCACAAAACACTTGTAGCCAGTCAGCAGTAGGGGGTGTGTCCACTTATGATGGGCAGGAGAAGGAGTTATCCAAACAGCAGTAGGGGGTGTGTCCACTCATGATGGGCAGGAGAAGGAGTAATCCAATCAGCAGTAGGGGGTGTGTCCACTCATGATGGGGAGGATGAAGAGTAATCCAATCAGCAGTAGGGGGCGTGTCCACTCATGATGGGCAGGAGAAGGAGTAATCCAATCAGCAGTAGGGGGTGTGTCCACTCATGATGGGCAGGAGAAGGAGTAATCCAATCAGCAGTAGGGGGTGTGTCCACTCATGATGGGGAGGATGAAGAGTAATCCAATCAGCAGTAGGGGGCGTGTCCACTCATGATGGGCAGGAGAAGGAGTAATCCAATCAGCAGTAGGGGGTGTGTCCACTCATGATGGGGAGGATGAAGAGTAATCCAATCAGCAGTAGGGGGCGTGTCCACTCATGATGGGCAGGAGAAGGAGTTATCCAAACAGCAGTAGGGGGTGTGTCCACTCATGATGGGCAGGAGAAGGAGTAATCCAATCAGCAGTAGGGGGTGTGTCCACTCATGATGGGCAGGAGAAGGAGTTATCCAAACAGCAGTAGGGGGTGTGTCCACTCATGATGGGCAGGAGAAGGAGTAATCCAATCAGCAGTAGGGGGTGTGTCCACTCATGATGGGGAGGATGAAGAGTAATCCAATCAGCAGTAGGGGGCGTGTCCACTCATGATGGGCAGGAGAAGGAGTAATCCAATCAGCAGTAGGGGGTGTGTCCACTCATGATGGGGAGGATGAAGAGTAATCCAATCAGCAGTAGGGGGCGTGTCCACTCATGATGGGCAGGAGAAGGAGTTATCCAAACAGCAGTAGGGGGTGTGTCCACTCATGATGGGCAGGAGAAGGAGTAATCCAATCAGCAGTAGGGGGTGTGTCCACTCATGATGGGGAGGATGAAGAGTAATCCAATCAGCAGTAGGGGGCGTGTCCACTCATGATGGGCAGGAGAAGGAGTAATCCAATCAGCAGTAGGGGGTGTGTCCACTCATGATGGGGAGGATGAAGAGTAATCCAATCAGCAGTAGGGGGCGTGTCCACTCATGATGGGCAGGAGAAGGAGTTATCCAAACAGCAGTAGGGGGTGTGTCCACTCATGATGGGCAGGAGAAGGAGTAATCCAATCAGCAGTAGGGGGCGTGTCCACTCATGATGGGCAGGAGAAGGAGTAATCCAATCAGCAGTAGGGGGTGTGTCCACTCATGATGGGGAGGATGAAGAGTAATCCAATCAGCAGTAGGGGGTGTGTCCACTCATGATGGGCAGGAGAAGGAGTTATCCAAACAGCAGTAGGGGGTGTGTCCACTCATGATGGGCAGGAGAAGGAGTAATCCAATCAGCAGTAGGGGGTGTGTCCACTCATGATGGGGAGGATGAAGAGTAATCCAATCAGCAGTAGGGGGCGTGTCCACTCATGATGGGCAGGAGAAGGAGTAATCCAATCAGCAGTAGGGGGTGTGTCCACTCATGATGGGCAGGAGAAGGAGTAATCCAATCAGCAGTAGGGGGTGTGTCCACTCATGATGGGGAGGATGAAGAGTAATCCAATCAGCAGTAGGGGGCGTGTCCACTCATGATGGGCAGGAGAAGGAGTAATCCAATCAGCAGTAGGGGGTGTGTCCACTCATGATGGGGAGGATGAAGAGTAATCCAATCAGCAGTAGGGGGCGTGTCCACTCATGATGGGCAGGAGAAGGAGTTATCCAAACAGCAGTAGGGGGTGTGTCCACTCATGATGGGCAGGAGAAGGAGTTATCCAAACAGCAGTAGGGGGTGTGTCCACTCATGATGGGCAGGAGAAGGAGTAATCCAATCAGCAGTAGGGGGTGTGTCCACTCATGATGGGGAGGATGAAGAGTAATCCAATCAGCAGTAGGGGGCGTGTCCACTCATGATGGGCAGGAGAAGGAGTAATCCAATCAGCAGTAGGGGGTGTGTCCACTCATGATGGGGAGGATGAAGAGTAATCCAATCAGCAGTAGGGGGCGTGTCCACTCATGATGGGCAGGAGAAGGAGTTATCCAAACAGCAGTAGGGGGTGTGTCCACTCATGATGGGCAGGAGAAGGAGTAATCCAATCAGCAGTAGGGGGTGTGTCCACTCATGATGGGGAGGATGAAGAGTAATCCAATCAGCAGTAGGGGGCGTGTCCACTCATGATGGGCAGGAGAAGGAGTAATCCAATCAGCAGTAGGGGGTGTGTCCACTCATGATGGGGAGGATGAAGAGTAATCCAATCAGCAGTAGGGGGCGTGTCCACTCATGATGGGCAGGAGAAGGAGTTATCCAAACAGCAGTAGGGGGTGTGTCCACTCATGATGGGCAGGAGAAGGAGTAATCCAATCAGCAGTAGGGGGCGTGTCCACTCATGATGGGCAGGAGAAGGAGTAATCCAATCAGCAGTAGGGGGTGTGTCCACTCATGATGGGGAGGATGAAGAGTAATCCAATCAGCAGTAGGGGGTGTGTCCACTCATGATGGGCAGGAGAAGGAGTTATCCAAACAGCAGTAGGGGGTGTGTCCACTCATGATGGGCAGGAGAAGGAGTAATCCAATCAGCAGTAGGGGGTGTGTCCACTCATGATGGGGAGGATGAAGAGTAATCCAATCAGCAGTAGGGGGCGTGTCCACTCATGATGGGCAGGAGAAGGAGTAATCCAATCAGCAGTAGGGGGTGTGTCCACTCATGATGGGGAGGATGAAGAGTAATCCAATCAGCAGTAGGGGGCGTGTCCACTCATGATGGGCAGGAGAAGGAGTAATCCAATCAGCAGTAGGGGGTGTGTCCACTCATGATGGGCAGGAGAAGGAGTTATCCAAACAGCAGTAGGGGGTGTGTCCACTCATGATGGGCAGGAGAAGGAGTAATCCAATCAGCAGTAGGGGGTGTGTCCACTCATGATGGGCAGGAGAAGGAGTTATCCAAACAGCAGTAGGGGGCGTGTCCACTCATGATGGGCAGGAGAAGGAGTAATCCAATCAGCAGTAGGGGGCGTGTCCACTTATGATGGGGAGGATAAAGAGTAATCCAATCAGCAGTAGGGGGTGTGTAGGGGGCAAGCAATAGGGGTGTGTCCACTCATTATGGGAGAGAAGAATGAGCAATCCAATCAGCAGTAGGGGGTGTGTCCACTCATGATGGGAAAGGAGAAATAACATTTGGATCTTTCATTTTCTTGAAAAAAAAAACAAATGCTTAATGTTGATTCTGTAATACTATTAAAAAAACTCAACAACAATCAAACACTTCAAAAACTTCACATAAAAACGCTTATTTTAATGAAATAGCCGAATTGTAACAAACAAATGCTTAGTCTGTGGTTCATTATTATTTTGAAGGAAAACACAGTAAAACAAAGACAAACTCACTTATTTTAAATAAAGAAATGCTACTTTTGCCTCCGCCATCGTCCTGTCAGTCATCGCACCTCACTCTCGTCACATGACTCCTCTGTGGAGCAGACTCTCCTCACTTAATAACTATGGCGTCCGCTGTCAAACTGAACTAAAGCGCTTTTATTACTATAAAATTGCAAAACAATAGTGGATTATGCCTTAATCCAAAACCTGACCCCAAAAAAGAAAATTAAATGACACAAGTGCCAGCCAAGTGTCAGCCAAACTGATGTCAACAATGTGCAAAATGATTAACAAGCAGAAAGCATTGATTGGCTTAAAAAAAAAGATGTTCCCATATGCTTTTTACAGAGCCAGCGACATGTGATTTCTCAAGACTCCTATTTCAGTGACATCTGTCAAGTAGTTGAGACATTTTATACGAGGCATTCCAAAATAAATAAATGAATAAAAATCACTTACGGCATCTTTAAATGGTTCAATTTGAATGCCTTTCCAGTTTTTTTTTTTTTTAATTATTCTCTCTGTCTAAGCTGGACACTTCTTCTTCACATACTATCCATGATATTATATAAGTCCAGGTTTTATTAAGAACCAAGAGTCTACTTCAGTCATAATTCTTGCTGTTACACTCTAAAAAATGCTGGGTTGTTTTAACCCAACTTTGGGTCAAATATGGACTAACCCAGCCGTTGGGTTAAATTTTTACATTACATTTTTAACCCAACATTTCGTGTTTGTCCATATTTGACCCAAAATTGGGTTAAAACAACCCAGCATTTTTTAGAGTGTATGAGTAGCATTTATGAAAAAATATTTTAGAACCATCAACCACCCACTTGCTCTGTTCAACTCCATTACCCACATCCTCAATATACCCATGCTCATAGATCTGCCTTCCTTCCCATGCTAGTACGCTCACGGCACACATTTCAAAGGAGTAGTTCGCTTAGAAATGAACAACATGTCATTATTTGAAGAGTTCAGATGCAAAAGCCTCTAAATGCCATTTGAAATTTTCTTCTTCAATGATGATTTTTATCAAACTTGTATATTTACGTTCAGTAATTTCACTTAACTGGCAATGATAATTACCTATTAATTGTTATTTAAGTGAAATTACTGAATTTAAATATACAAGTTTGATAAAAATCATCATTAAAGAAGAAAATTTCAAATGGCATTTAGAGGCTTTTGCATCTGAACTCTTCATTTACAAACCGTCATGTTGTTCCAGACCTGTATGATGTTGAGTAGTTTGAAGAATCATGATGTGGCTCTTTTCCAGTCAAAGACAGTTCATACAGTATATTGTGTTTTACAGAAGAAAAATGAAACAAGTTTAAATCCTGAGCCTCTGCTTTTAAACAAACAAACAACAACCGCACAAAAAAAAAAAAAAAATCATTAATTTTCCATCAACAATTGAATAAAAAAGCAACGGTTTGAACAAAAAGCTAAGAAAGTTACTTTTTTTCAAAGACTACAACATGCATAAGCAATGCTATTATCACTTGTTTTGCTCCTTTTTGCATTTGTTTTAATCCGAAGATTTTGCACCCTAATAGCGCCCCCTACTGTATAACAGTGAAAACGCAAAGCCGGAAATTTTCATCAATGACGGCCCTGGAGGGGAAAATGTTCATGAAACAGAAGTCGTGTAGCTATTTTCTCTTCTCTGTTGTGACATATGTCTGAGTGAAACAGCTTCTGGACAAAAATATAAGACGGGACTTGATTATGTGGATCTGGAATTGATCGGATGGTTGTGGTTCGCTATTGGTTGATCTCATGTTGCCCCGCCCTCACGCCAGTAGCCTAAACACATCATGAGAGAAGAGAAGAGCAGTTCCTAAAAGCGAGGGAAAGATATTTGTATTAAAGATTACGGGGCACATGAACCTTTAAACATTAATATAGTAATTGCTAAATGTGAACAGGCCTTCAGAACAACATGAGGGTGAGTAAATAATGATAGAACTTCAGTTAAAATATATTCCTTTAAAGAAATGATTAAATATGTCTAGAGTTAATCCTGTTTAAAGCAGTACAGGAAGCTCATGGTTTGTCAGATGATGTTCACCTGTGAGATCACATGAGAATCTCAGCTTTTGTAATTACAAATTTATATTAGGAGAATTTCTCAGTGATTGGAATAGGAATAGGAAGGAATATATATAAAAAATAAAAGTCTAAATAAAGTTTTTAATCTCCTGTACACACTCATCATATGTCTATATCTCATCTGATGGTAATAGTGCGCTTAATTTAGTACTGCTCATCAGCAATGCACAACAGACAACCCTCATCTGCCTCCTTCCTACACTCTCACATTGTCTTTGTTTTGTTTTGTTTTTAATTGGTGCTAAGTGAAATCTTGGTTGACATGCATTTAAGAATCTTGTCAGAGAAATAAAGCACTTTCTTTTCCATTTGCAGAAAGACAGATTGGTCCAAAGATCTCACGATGGAAACGAGCCCTGAAATTCGAAAGTGTTAGGAAACCTCTTCCTGTCAGCTGATGGCATGATGCTTATGAACAGATGGAGCGACCTGAACCAACCAAAATATGTGTGTTCAATTATTTTTTCGGTACAATATTGCTTTAAATGAGGTTTGTCATCAAAATATGTTGATAATGATACTTCATTTTGATATTTTCTGAAGATTTTGCCCATGCAAAAGTTGCTTATGTGATGGCAGGGTGTTCTGGCATCAAAGGGATATTCCATTTTTGATATAATAACTCACCCTCATGTCATTCCAAACATATATGACTATATGACTATTGACTAATCTTCGAAACCTAAATTAAGATATTTTTGATGAAACCTGAGATGTTTCTGTCCCTCCTTTGAAAGTCCAAAGCAAAACTTAAGATTCAAAAGGGTTATAAGGGCATTTATATGCATCTATATGCATATTAATCTAAGTCTTTTAAAAAGATTTGATTGCTTTATGATGATATTTGGGCTTTTATTCACATATAAACACAAAGTGATATAGTATATATATATATATATATATATATATATTATTTATTTATTTAGATGTCAAAAGGCAAGAAAAGCTAAGACTATTGCAATTTGTTTTTAAATATACTGGGAAATATATTAGGTTTCATGTGGTTACAGGGTAAGTGGTGCTTGTATAATAAATAATTGAGTCAGTGATATAAGATTAAGACAGAACTACTATAAGATTAAAATATATAAGATTAAACTACTGGCAGTTTAGTTTCTTATTTAAAAATATAATTTCATTATGTTTTAAAGGAGTTGTTCACTTTTTTTTTTTTTTAAATTGCTGATAATTTCCTCACCCCCATGTCATCCAAGTTGTCCATGTCATTCTTTCTTCAGTCGAAAAGAAATTAAGGTTTTTGATGAAAACATTCCAGGATTTTCTCCATATAATGGACTTCATTGGGAACCAAATGTTCAAAAGGTTCAAGGTCCAAATGAGATTTTTAGTGAATATTTAAATGGCTTTAAACGACACCAGACGATGAATAAGGGTCTTATCTAGTGAAACAATCGGTCATTTCAACAATAAATAAAAAACTTTTAATTAAATAAATAAATAAATAAGTTTTATTAGCACAAATGCTCTCCTTGCTCTGTTCTGTGATGCGCATTCGTGACTCCTGTTCGTACTTTCGCACCTAATCTTTTTTCGAGTAATTTCATTCATTTCGTTCGCTGAATCAACCAAATGACTCAAAAAAAGATTTGTTCATTTTGAACATCATGAACGAGTTCGAACATGAGAGTCACGAACGCACATCACAGAACAGAGCAAGGCGAGCATTTGAGCTTATAAAACTTTTTTATTTACTTTTGAAATGAGCGATCGTTTCGCTAGATAAGACCCTTATTCATCTTCTGGTTTCATTTAAAGCGCTTTGAAGCTGCACTGAAACTCTCATTTGGACCTTGAACTGTTTGGTGTCCAATGAAGTCCATTATATGGAGAAAATCCAGGAATGTTTTCATAAAAAAACCTTCATTTCTTTTCGACTGAAGAAAGAAAGACGTGGACATCTTGGATGAAATGGGGGTGAGTAAATGATCAGCAAAAGTTTTTTTGTTTTTGTTTTTTTTATTAAGTGAACTCCTTTAGGAGATAGAATGCCAGTGGTGTTTATAAACAGACAACCAGTGAAATATGAGATAACATTGTTGAATGTAACATAATAAAGTAATTGTATTCGCATTGCATGAAATGCTTATTTTTCTCATATGTGGGCCTCCAACTGTTTCTTTAAAACGCCTCTGAACCCAACCAGAGTTTAACTGGGTTAGGTGTTTTTCCAAATCTCTAACCCTAAGTATAAGTTTCTAAATACGGATATCTCAAAATGCGCATCAGTGTGTAACTCTGTAAGGAAATGTATGTTGTCTATTCAGAGAGTCGAGGGCCAGCTCGCTGTGGCAGTTATCAGAGCGATTGTCCTCCTGTCCAAGTCTCCAGCAGCGCCTTCAGGCATCTGGCCGTGTCGTCCCCGTGTCCTCACAAATACCCTTCTGCAACACCAGATGTTTCTACACACAGAGCCGTCCAATCAGAACGCCAGGTTTTCCCTCCCGAGTCGAGTCCACCAGGTGGCATTGGCAGATATTTGAGCGAGCTCGCCACGTTACGTAAGTCCCCTCGTTTTCACAAACAGGTTCTAAAAAAGTGATTTCCATGTCAATAGAGAGTAATTACTACTGATGCTTAAAATAACACAACTTATTTATTGATATGCTCATGCATTTACGAGTGTTTTAGGGGGAAATAAGGAGATCCATCACAGGTCTCTTTCTCTCATGCATAGCAAGTACAGTGCGGTAGGCAGACACAGAGAGAGACAGATATATACCACCACCCACACATGCATGTATGACCCTGTACATCTCACAGTAGCGAGTCGGCCCCCACATCCGCGCACACACCAATGATTCGAACATTCGAGAGGTCAAAGTCGCTCCCAGAAACACATGCATGGGCTGGCGAAGGGAGTCACGCCGATGTGCAGCACATGGATGGAGGGCCGGTCTACAATCACAGAGATCAAAGTGGAAAAAAAAAGGGTCTATATAGAAAAATAGGATAAAAATATAGAGAGAAAAAAACGGCTTTATGTAGGTTGGGAGAGAGAAAAAAAATCTCGTGTGCTGTATTTAGCACACTGCCTGTTGATGAGGTCTTTAAAGAGTCTTGTACAGTGCGCTGTCAGTTGTGTTTAGAGAGCGCTGCTGCGTAGTTCTGCCTGGGATTATAACAAATCTGTCATGAATTTTAGATGCTACTAAACGCAGGGATTCAGCAGCCCAGGAGACGGCAGTTGGCTGTGAATTGTCATTAGCGGCTCCCTCCGAGGCTGCGAGTGGTGAAGCCGTACTGGCATTGAACGTTCTCTGGTGAGAATACACACTTCCCCCCGCTGATTTGGGTCCATATGGATATCTAGAGTCTCGGATGTCTGTTTCAGGATCAGTTTTGTTTTGTCGGAGCATCCTGGATAAGGCAAAACGGCCCTGAGATCTGATGCTTTTGACCTAAGGAAAAAAAAAAACACACAAATTAGGCACAAAGTAGATTTTAATATTTTTGTAAAGGAAAAGTAAACCCAGCTTACCTGTGCATAACTCACCAACATGATTATAGGGTTGTTGATCTGTGGTTTAAAGGTGTTCTAAGTGGTTTTCATCATGTTGCTATGGTGGTTGCTAAGATGATGTAAAGCACTGAGATGCAACTTTTAAAGGCACTAAATAACTCTATTGCAGACAGTGTATTTATCGTGCAATTTATACACGAAAATTAGTTTTTACTTGCATACGATATAGGGCCTATAGTTTTTGCATGCATGTGATTTCACACTTTATGGCGTGCAATACACAAGCACAAATCAAATGCACGTAAAAACTAATTTTCACGTATAAATTGTACAATAAATACAATGGGTTGAAAGTGAGGTTGGCATCAGGGTTGTTTTTGTCAACTGAAACTATTAAAAAGACTGAGCTTTGAAGCTGAAATAAAATAAAATAAAATATGAAATGTTGATTTTGCAAAAAACGGAAACAAGGTTACGTTGGACCTTTGAAAATACTAATTAGAAATCAATATAAACTAAAACTGGACTGAAACTGTAATGAAAATAAATTAAACAAATATTCATTTTTAAAACTAAACTAATAAAAATGGGCAAATAAAAAAAAGAATAAAAAAATAACTTTGAGCCAAAAAAGATTGAGCCAAAAAATATTACATTTAATATAATATAATAAATATAATATTACGAAAATATTAAATCTGGTGTAATTGTATACTGGCATGTAAATAGTCATAAGATTCCCTTTCAATGTTTCCCATTCAAAATTCCATTTTATTGTCAACAAGCCACATTATTTGAGGTATAATTTATGTCTGTAGCACAAACAGAGTAGTATGAGTTATCCAAAAAAAAAAAAAAGACCTTATAGAACTTACAATATAAATGTACAATATGTAAGAATTTTATATCAAAATATCCAAAAACAGTGTTAAATATTTCTTTCAACTGTGTATTTACATTATCCTAAATGTTTCCAAGAATTAGTAATTTCAGAGAAATTCACAAGTTTAAATAGTTACCTGTCAATGACGCAATATCCGTCTTATCCCTGGTTTCCGCTTGTAACCATGGCGACAGATGTGGCCAACTGCGTAATGTTTATCGGCAAGCTGTTGTTGTTTCGTTTAAACATTATGGACCATGGCAAGTAGACTTTGTTACGAATTCATACGAATTGGTCAACTTGTAAAATATGTACTATTTAACAAAAAAATCGTACTAATTCGTACGAGTGAGGTCGTACGAATTCTTACGAATTAGCCACCTTGTAAAATTCATACGAATTGCCGTGAGATCGGTTTGGATAGTGTGTAGACTAAATGAAACATCGCTGCGTTACCTCACAAGTTTCCGTCGTCTAATAAACTGACCTGTGTGAGTAATTCAGCACTGGCGGGTAATTCGATAGAGTGAAATGTCCTCATTCCTTATATCCACGGGACTCGCGTGTGGCGCATGAGCAATCATGCCCTGCTTCACACCACAGTCATGTTAAAAACATCAATGTTTTCACCCATAAAGATTATTAGATCCATCAGCATGACATCAAGTTCCATGACTCCGCTTATTCACTGCATCATCAATCTACACCTTTGTTATTGTAAGAGGTTAGCGACCCCTATTATAGTGGCGAAAATAATACATATATCCATAATGATAAAGAAAATATAGAATTGTTCTAAATATTAGAGCCAGACCGATATATCGGCAGGCCGATATTAGGCATTTTCCAAACTATCGGTATCGGCAGTTATAATGGCCGATAAATGAATATTTAAAAAATAAAATAAAAAAACGGAGGAAACTCGCTTGAACCTTGTCATGAGTGTTGGAGTTGTATAGTTTGTCCACCAGAGGGCACTCTACACAGTCCCATGGGAACACTCATTGAGCTGGTCACGAGACATACATTGCTTGAAAGAACATCCACATCAGTTCTCCTAAATCAAATAAGCATGACAAAACTTGTGACTATCATGTCCAGTTTTGCTGCTGTTAAATAAGCCGAGAGTGAAGCGGAATTAGCTAGTAATAGTTACGTTATGTTGTTACAGTGTAGTCCTTTTAACTTTTGACAATGTGACTGAAGTATTTCTTTAATAGCGCGTGACAGTTATAGCAATGAGACGTATCATTCTCCTTGGCCTGTTATATTGAAAATGTATGTTTTACAATTTGTTGCACGTTTCTGAAACAATAATCAAAAAAAAAAAATATCGGATTTCAAAACCAATAAATATTTGTATCGGTATCGGACTTCAAAATCCTTTATCGGTCGGGCTCTACTAAATATAAAAGAATAGCACCACAACTATAACGATAATGATAACTTTCAGAACAGCTGATGAACAATAAAAACATTGACAGACAATCAGAATCCCTCCTGCTTTATAGAGCTCGAGCTTTTAAAGTGGCAGAGGACAAAACTGCAGAATTAACAGAACGATACCGTCCACTGGTGTGAATGCTAATATAGTTGCCGTTCTTGGTGTGAACAGGCCTTATTACTGATTCTTGCCTCAGCAGCACCAGTTAAATCTTTCAGTGAGCAGATGCTCTAATGGGCCCATTAGCATTCCTGGAGTTTCTTCTCAATAACTTTAATTCGTTTTTTACTTCCTCTTGTTGTTGTTGTTTTTTCCTCTGTGCAGAGGGTCAAGGAAAAGCTTTAAGAAAATCTTTGTGCGGGTTTCTTCATTTATAGATAGAACGCACAGATATATTATTGATCTCCCAGGAGAAACATGGTAATTATTGGAGAAGTCTGGAGATTTTTACTCTTCAGGAATTTGAAGTCTGTTCTCTTAGAAACGCCGTGGTCATTCCAGTTATCCCTTTTACCACATCAAGAGACAAAGCAAGTTTAAAATGCATTTTTTTAAACAAATATTTGATCAATAGCTCATTAACTAGGGTCAGATACAATTGCTAAAGTTCAGAACTACTAGAGAAAGACCGTCAGTATTGATAAAAGAATCAGTACATCACGTGGTCAACGTGTAAATGAACGCTGTGTGTGTTCACATTGATTCTGCTGCCTGTCATTATCCGTCTCATTGACTGTGTCCCATTGATATAGCGCTCAAAATTATTACAATTACACTGTAATCATGTCCTCTCACAAAGCTTCTTATAAGCATCTCAAGTTTGAAAATCACAACATGATGTGTGTCATTGTCCAAGCTTGACTTAGTCTCCAAAGCCCTTTATCTGAGCATTTGTACCTTCTCATATACTCATCATCTCGTCTTGGCTCTCTGATTGTCCTTCTGCCTTACTCTCTAGAGACTCGGAGGATTAATAATAATAGTTCAGATACAGGATATCCACAATCTGGTCTCTAAAACAGTTATCCTGCAGCAGTTCCCTTTTCTTTCCAGTATAAAACACTAATTTCACCTCCATAATACGACATTTTCAGATCTTGATTTGATCCATTTGAAATTCATTATCATAATATCCTCATTACCTGAATGTGAGTTTGCGCTGATTAATATGAACCAATTTTAATTAAGCCAAGATACTGAAGACAAATATTGTGCTCTAGGAATGGTTAATATTGAACTTTAATTTGGATCATGGTGCACTAATCCAAACAAATCTTGCAAAAGACTCCACCTCACTGTGTCTTTGGTCTCCAACCTTCACATTTATTTGGAGTGCCAGTCCAAACCCCACAGTGTCCTATACCTGACTGACCGCTCTTCCAGCCAGTGCCAGATCCTGGTCATGCAACCTGTCTCTCCAGCTGAAATCCTGATCTCTCCAACTTTTCGCTGTGTAGCCCGCCAGATGCCCCGCGACGCCATGACTGCCACCCCCACTGTACCAGCAAACACAAATGCACCACATATCTGGATAAACACGCATTCAATTTGTGCAATAAAATATCAGTCATTTGGCACATATGATTTTCTTTTCAGGTACCCAAAACAACATGATGTCCAAAAGACGTCTTTTCAACGTCTTTGTCACAAAATTCGGACGTTGAAAAGACGTCCACTGAGGAGTTCATCGAACCTTCATACAAGGTTAAAAACGAGTTCAAATGTGGCCATCGTGGACATATTTTCAACATCATTTATGGTCTCATTTAGACAATTTCTTATCCACCTTCAAATAAGTGATCATTTTAATGGTACTGGTCCAAATAACACAATTCCACAAGATTGGTGGCTATAAATGGCAGATATACAGTAAAGACAAAAGTCTAAACACAACATTAAATGCTCACTTTGTGATTTTGTCATCATCAACAAGGAGCTGATGACTAGGGTTGGGTATCGTTTGAATTTGAACGATTCCGATTCCTTGTTTTGATTCCGGTTCCTAAAGATTCTTGATTCCGATTCTTTTAAGAGGCAGGGTCAAAAAAGTTTAGCTAACCTTGCTAACCCACGGTCTTTCTGAAGGAAATACTCCTTCTGTTACAAATTTTGCATTTTGGCGAGATTTCGCTATTTTTAGAAAAGTGAAGCCACACTTTGGACCGCCGACGTACTGTAAGCTATTCATGTTCGACTCGCGCAGTTAGACGCTTCTTCTTTGGTGTTGTTCAGCGGTTTCTTCTTCCGGTCGGCGGACTGTGAATATCGAAACTAGGAATCGAAATTTGAACTTTTGAACGATTCCGGGAAAAACGAAAAGTTAGTCCCAGTTCCAATCGATACTCGATTCTCGATACCCAGCCCTACTGATGACAACCGATTTTACTTTTTCTTGGCTTTCTCTGCCACAACAATGGTGTTACAATCAGTTACAACAGCCAAAGAAAAGTTAAAGTAAGACGAATTGGGCCCAACTAAAGCAAACACTGGTCACCACAATGGTTACTTAAAATGAAACATATCAACATCTAAACCTCATCTAAACACTGTAAGGAAATTTGATATAAACATGAGTTTTAATTTAATCCATCCTGACTGAGAGTGTTTATTTGGTCCAGAAACAGTATAAATTGTCTAAATGAGACCATAAATGATGTTGAAAATATGTCCACGATGGCCACATTTGAACTCGTTTTTAAACTTGTACGAAGGTTCGATGAACGTCTATATCAGAACACGTCAAAAAAACTGGCTCCTCTGTGGACGTCTTTTCAACATCCAACTTTTGTGACAAAAACGTTGAAAAGACATCTTTTGGACATCCTACGCCATCTAACGACCAATTCGTATGAATTCGTACGAGTGATTCAAGTCAAAGTGGCTAATTCGTACTAATTCATCCGACCTCACTCTTACGAATTCGTACGATTTGTCTAAACCCACGTGACGGTTATGTTTAGGGCAGGGGTCAGAGGTAGGTCATTCGTACGAATTCATACGAATTGGCTAATTCGTAAAATATGTACGATTTAGCAAAAGTGAGGTCGTACGAATTAGCCACCTCGTAAAATTCGTACGAATTCCTGTGAGATCGGGTTGGGACATCATGTTGTTTAGTGGGTGGTCTCATTCCATATTCTATATGAGATCTTGGTTGCGTTTTATTTTAAGATGACGTTGTTACACGTTACTACATGAACGTACTATAGTAAGAACAGTAAGTTACGTCAAAACCAACCCCCTGACATGCAGTTTAATGTAATGTTAACCAATAAAGCTACGTGGTTTCTTAAGTTTGATAATGAATCTGCTATGTCATGTTTATGACAGGTTGTGTTGTCTTAGTAATGTCAAGTTGTCATGACAAAGACACTGACAGGTTATGATGTATTGGTTTATGTCAAGGTGTCATAACAAAGACATCTCAAACAATGTCATTTGCATTAAAAATTGTCATAACTAAGCGAATGACATAATGACAGTTTTCATAAACATGCATAAAACGTCCTTCATATTCATAACGTGTCATGTCATGATTATGAAGGTGTCATGTTGGTGTCATTATGAAAGTGTAACCATATGTTCTTTTTTTATATATTGCATGTTCAGATATTCTTACTGTCGCTATTGAAAATGAACATGGGGGCCATGAACATTTTGTGTGAAAATGGTAAAAAAAAAAAAAAAATGCTGGTTGGGAACTATTTTTTTATGTTGTTACTGTTGTGGGGAAAGAGTTAATGAAAGATAGGCCTACCTGAGAACGGCATGCGTCTCCTGGGCTATGAAAGAGGAACCTCTGAGCTAAAACACGTCCTCTGGGACTGAACAAAGAAACTGCACAATCTCTTTGAAGGGTGCGCGCCATGCAGGAAAGGGCAAACTGTAATAAAAATAAAATACTATGCTAAAAAAATCATGGTAAACAACATTAGAGTATACTGCTATCCACCTTATTTTTGTGGGTGAGTGGGTAACACAGTCTCATCCCAAGACGTCAGTTGACGTCTTGGGACGTCTTTTGACCATACGTCAACATCCGCCCAACGTTGGTTAGATGACGATCCCGGGCCGTCATACAACTGATGCTTTACCTTTAACGTCAGTTAGGTGACGGGGTCGGTTTAGGGTTAGGTTTAGGACCGGGGTAGGGTTAGGATCCGATAACGTCATCTAACCGACGTTAATGGGTACCCTAAAAAGGCGGATGTTGACGTATGGTCAAAAGACGTCCCAAGACGTCAAATATATGACGACTTGGGATGGTGCTGCCATTTTGCAACTTCAATGTGTCTGGCCTCCGATGTCAATCGCTTCCAGTTGGTCTATTAATCATAAACATAAACTTAACTTTGCGATTTGTAAATTTTGGCCTGTTAAATTTCATTCAATTTATGATTTCTCTGAGACCCCACATAGCCTAAGTAATGTAAAAATAAATAAATAAATAGAGTATGTTTCCAGAATGTTATCAAGTTAAAGTTTTGTTTATAATCTGGTCTCATAAGAAGCTATAAAGTATCAATCTGATGTTTTTGAGCCATTAAAGAGCTCTCTCAGCTCACAAACCAAAGGGTTAACGGAAGCATAACTCTCTACTTTAAAGGACTATCCTCAGACTTTATAGACATATGAGCTATATTTCATACTGAAACATGAATAATAAATAAGGTATAGTAAATAAAATGTAAATAAACTTCATCAATATTAAATCAGAAGAGATGCAATGAGAGCAAACTCTTACATCACTGGATAGACAATGACAACAATCTTCAGCTTGTTATTTTATGACCCTCCAAAACATGCACAGAAAATTGTGACGGGAGGTTAAACCGACACAAGTGACTCAAACTGATCGTGTTATTTTTAGAGGACACGTTTTTGTCGAGCCGAAATAATAGGATGATATTAATAATAATAATAATAACAGAAAACAATAAGAGCTAATTTAATATTTGACCTTCCACAAATTGCATAGTGCCTCGTGACATGGAGCGCTGAAAACGGATTTAAGTTGGAAACGATTAATAACACACACTGCGAGAAGATTAATTACCATCGAAGCTTATTATGTCAAGAACTGCTCAATTTCCTCGGAGCTCGGACACAAAAGAAGCTGTTCTTAGTCACCTTGACATATTAAACGTCCGTGTTGAAAAGAGCTCAATCAAATGGACGTGCCCTGCGGGTAAGAGAGCTTTATCTCATGCGGTTTCAGCTTTGTACTGCGCTAACACCAAAGGCAATGTATTATAAAGGCAAATATTACAATAAAAAATGATATTATATGAAACGTAATGCATACCAGTAAAACAATATTGTGATGTGATATAACATCATACAATATTGTATACATTAAATGAGAAAATAGAAGGAGAGCCTGATCAGATATTTGTATTTTTCCTTGATTTATATGAAGATCGTAAGTTCATACACAGACATTCACAGTCAGTCCCATATGTGGTTTTAATACCGATTTAAAAATAGCACCCTATTTCATTAGGCTTCATGTAAATCTGTCCCACTTGAAGTGTGTTCAAACCCTGGAGACCAGGAGAAACAGGATACATGAGCCGGTCCTTCTCTCCTCTTGGAAGCATGTGTTCTTCCTCTTCTTTATTTTATGTATTTATTTGCTGTCGTAAGCTATGACTCACCATCCACCATATGAAATTTGAGTCTTTTGCCATTATATTGTTGTTTGGTTTATAAGATTTACGGTCAGATTGACAGACTGCTTTCATCCATATTATTCCAGACCGGTTTGAAGATGTTAGAGGGGTCATGTCACCGGATTTTCCTTACAGTTTTGAAAGAGAGAGAGAGAGATGTGCTGTGTAGACAAATATCAAACCTCATCATGATGACAATACATACTCGGCACAGCAAAAAACACTTTCAATAGACCTTAGTGTGGGTATAGCGCCATATTTACTTTTTTGACAAGATTGAAAACGAGGCTGTGAGAGATAGAAGTAGTAGCCTACATTTAATGGATTGTACTGTTGTTGAATTAGTTCAATGATTGAAGGATTAGGTCATTGAAACCTGAAGAAAAAACCCTCCATCTAACAGTTTTACAATTTGTTAGTTGTTGTGAAAATCATGTATCATGTGATCTACTGTAGGACCTTTAAAAAAAGGTACAAAAGCTGTCACTGGGGCTGTACCTTTTTAAAAGGTACACTTTTGTACCTAAAGGGTGCATATTGGTACCTTAATGGTATCTATTAGCACCTGAAATGTACATATTAGCACCTAAAATGTACATAACACCTAAAATGTAAATATTAGCACCTAACATGTATATATCAACACCTAAAATGTACATATTAGCTCCTAAAATGTACATATTAGCTCCTAAAATGTACATATTATGCATATTAGCACCTAAAATGTACATATTGTACATATTAGCACCCAACATGTACATATTAACACCTAAAATGTACATATTGTACGTATTGGCACCTGAAATGTACATATTAGGACCTAAAATGGACAAATGTTTACCTTTTGAAAAGGTACAGCCCCAGTGACAGCTTTTGTACTTTTTTTTTCTGAGAGTAGTGCATACCAATGTTTTCATCAGTATTTCAATATGTTGTCTAACCCGAGGTCTATGGGTAAAACTGTCAGGCGAACCTCAAGGAAAATATACAAACAATAAATAAACAAAATTCATGTCATGGCCCCTTTAAAAGATTCTGTTCTGTTGAAGTTTTCCATTGTGCTGAAGTGTGGAGGTTATACAAATATTGACTATATTGGACGATATTGTTCTGTTTCTTCTTATCACTTTAAATGCTCGAGCTCGTTACAGGAGGATGGATTCTGATTGGCTGTCAAAATTTGTATCAGTCATTAGCTGGATAAAATCATTATGAAAGTGATTCAACAATATCGTCAATATCTGTGCCTCTACAGGTGTGTTGTGAACTCTGCTATTCTTTAATATTGAGAACGATTTTTAGAACTATATATTATAATTACTTTTATAGTAGTTTCAGAAGCCTCAATCACACATGCACACAAACCTGTTCTCTTAACTGATGTTTTCACCTGATCTGACCCCCTATCATATCGTTCATCTTTGCAGATGTCTCCTTTGTCGCCATCCCTATTTATCTGGGATACGGCCTGGGCGTCTTTAACACAATGACTGTGTTACGCTGCCTCTGGGACTGAAAGGGTCATGTGTCACCTCGAACAAATCCATTGTTCACACATAAACACACACTCACACTCACTGAAGGTGTCCTTAGCCCCACACTGCCAGTTGGTAATTATCAGTGCTCATCTGGTCCTGCTGGTCGGACAGCCGGTCAGAGAGTGAGACAGACAGGGATGGACAGACAAAGAGAACGAGAGTGAGAGAGAGTGAGAGAGAGAGAGAGAGAGAGAGAGAGAGAGAGAGAGAGAGAGAGAGAGAGAGAGAGAGAGAGAGAGAGAGAGAGAGAGAGAGAGAGAGAGAGAGAGAGAGAGAGAGAGAGAGAGAGAGAGAGAGAGAGTAATGTAATGTTGACTGAGCAAACACAAGCACACTTCAAGTCAAGACATTGTTCAAATTTTGCAACCCATTTTACTTTTGTAATGTAAAATTGAAGGTGGGATGTTGGTTTTATTTATCGGAATTGATTGGATTCAGAAAAGTGGCCAGTATAGAGCCTGACCTGAATGCAAGTTTGTATTTAACATTATCTGTACGGCCTATGTGAGACATCATCTGAAAAGGAAACTTGTTTTTATCTTATGAGTAAATTATCAATGTTTTTTTTTTATTATTATATTATGAAAAACAGATTTATTTTCTGAAAAAGAGGACATTTTCAATTTAGATTTCATATCGATATACATAAATAGTTCATCCAAAAATAAAAAGAAGATATTTCGGAAAATGTCTAATGTGATTTCTTTTGCCAAGTAAATGGTAAACAAATAGTGTAGTTACCAAATAAATAAAGAATTGCTTTTCTTGCTAACATGATTTCGCCAAGTACCACATGTTCCTGGATCAGCATCTTTGTTGATCCTGGATCAACTTTCCAATCAACCAATCAGATTTGAGGGACAAGTTTACAGTTTATGTCAACTTTAGGCTTAGAACCACTTAAACATCAGTGTTATTCACCTACCTCTGATTTTAGGGAAAAGTTATGGGTACACTGTAACGGATTTCTGTAATTTGAACAGTATTTTACTGTAAAATGTACAGTATAATACTGTTAAATGTGCCATAATATTGTAAATAAACATGGATTATGGGAAAATATGTGTTTACTACCATAATTGTAAATTGTAAAAAAAAAATTTAATTATGAAATTATGTAATAATAGGAAATCAATTCTAATACTGTAAATAAAAATACAGTAGTTGTACTCATGCATATATACAGTATTATTTCTGTAAATTCAAATAAGGTACATAAGGTACAGTACTCATACTGTAAATACTAATACAGTATACAATTCTATCACTGTAAATGAAATTACCGAAGTGATACTGTAAACACTTTTACAGTAACTTACTGGCATCTAGCTGCTAGTTACTGTAAAATTTACAGCAACCTCTTTACAGTGTAGGGTTGGGTTTAGGGGTAGGGATTGGGTAAGGACTACATTTTGGGACAGGAATGTTGATCCAGGATTAACAAAATATGTCAAAATGACTTGGCAAAATCACGTTGATCGAATTCTGTGACCATACACATAATGTCGTGACGGTATGCTGTAGGTTAGGATTAGTTCAATACAACACACACTGTCACAGAATTCAGTGGAACACGGGTTCATGCCTCTACTCATTTCAATTGAGAATACCATCTCACTGTTTATTAATATCACACAGTTTTTAAAAACTCTCAGTGTACAATACAGTCTCCATGCTCACATCCAAACTCCACACTAATATTTTAATGATTCATAAAGGATGAATCACTGGCCATCTGAGATTTCAGTATGGAGATAAAGGTTAGGATCATGATTTTTCAGTTATTGCATGTAAGCACTGTTTGTTTGGTTTTACTTTTGGTATCTGAAAAAGCAGCTGGACCCAGAAATATGGATCCTTATGACCCTTATTCATCGTCTGGTGTCGTTTAAAACTCTCATTTGGACCTTGAACCGTTTGGTTCCCATTGAAGTCCATTATATGGAGAAAATCCTGGAATGTTTTCATCAAAAACCTTAATTTCTTTTCAACTGAAGAATGAAAGACGTGGACATCTTGGATGACATGGGGGTGAGTAAATTATCAGCAAATGTTTTTTTAAAGTGAACTACTCTTTTAAGTGCAAATGATCATGACTTTTCTGTGATACCAGCCCTTTGTGTTCCTCATAGAGGGAAAAGCTGTCATTTTCCAACTGATCCGCTGGGACCATCTCAACCGTTAAAAGAGAAAAACTAAACTGAACCTCTGAACCTGACACACCTCTTCCACAAGCACTTATGATGAATTGGTTGCGCTGTTTCTGATTTGTGAGTCACTTTGGATAAAAGCATTTACCAAACGACTTAAAGTAAAATCATGTAATTTATGTGATGCAAATTTTCTACGGTGCATTTTGTTGGTGATTCCTGCCACTTTGTTGCATCGCATTTTTCTTTAAGTATTCAAAACTTTTTGGGTATTATTTTAGAGACTGACGAAAATTCATGCCATGCTTTATGTCAACATTTTTGACACAAATTAGCCCAAATTGGCATTGGCTCGTAGTTTTTAGTGTCGCCACACTAGCCTGTTACTGAATCCATAGGAAGAAAAAACAAACATATTTTGATTAATTTCCTGCATTTGATTTTATGCCATAAACCCAGTGAACTAAAGCATTCAAGATAAAACACTGTCATGGTTTATTAAATCAAACACACTAGCGGCGAGTCAGGAAGTCCAAAGACCCTCCATTTCAGCTCTTAATGACTGAGATGCTTTTGCCTTTTCCTGTAATTATCAAATGAAAGTTGTTCATGTTCTTTCAAGGAGTTTCCAAGCAACAATATAATGCATTTAGTCTCTCGTGTTAGGAAGGAGCAGCTAGTGAAAATGACAAGAAAATAACACAGCTAAATGTGTCTAACATGCATGCTTGTTTTGAGGTGCACTACACATGCATGTGCGTGTACGTGTTGCATGTGTACGAATGTGAAGCTTTATATGGGTTCAAATTAATGAATTAATGTAGAAATTATGGAATAAAGTCTTCAATCCTGCTTCTGGAGCACCTCTGTTTTGCAGAGTTTAGTACCAACCCTAATCAAACACACCTGAACCAGCTCATCAAGCTCATCAGAGACGCTTTGGTGCATATACACTCTAAAAAATGCTGGGTTGTTTTAACCCAATTTTGGGTCAAATATGGACAAACCCGAAATGTTGGGTTAAAAATGTAATGTAAAAATTTAACCCAACGGCTGGGTTAGTCCATATTTGACCCAAAGTTGGGTTAAAACAACCCAGCATTTTTTAGAGTGTAGAGGGAGAATAAATGTCCTAGTCACAAATAGGGGCAACTACAGTATATAGGCCAATGAATTGATTGTCATGACAACGGCAAAGTTTATGACGCAGAGCGATGATATTAAAGTCATTTATTGGTTATATGCTCAATAATGCAACCCTTAAACTCTGCTTATGATGCATGCATTTGGGTTTATGAACTGAGATCAATATAAAGTGATGTCAGCCATCATCAGGTGTAACTTTCCATTTATCATATCTTCAGGCTCCATTAGAATGATCTGTTTTGCGGTTTCAGAGCCATTATCAGGGCGACAGGCGTCATCACATCTGTTTGGCAGGTTGTTTTTTGCATGACTGTCCCCAATTGTTCTCAATTCTCTTTTAATTTGGGAACGAACAGAAACCAGCTTTTTTTTCCTTGATGTATGTTTTTATCGCTGCGTACGCCCTGCGGGGACAGTATAAAACAAGTGAGCCCTTCAAACGGGCAACATTCATTGAAATCAATTCAGCTCGTCCATTTCAGTGAAACAATGAATCTATTGCTCACTTCAGCGTTTTTGTTTTGGGATGGGGTGAGAGGATGACAAAAGCATTGAAAAGACAGGAACAATAGCTCTAAACAGGGAGGGATGAAGTATTATGTTAACATATGTGAATACGAAAAGAGGCAATAACTGACTGACAGAGTCGCACAACTGGCTATTTTGTATATTAGTGCTATTTTGGAGTTTACAGGAACTCACAGATTTCCTACTAGTGCCACTCCCTCTGTTTGATTACTGGTAGAATATAAAATGGGTAAAATATTAAAGGTCAATTACACAACTATCACCAAACACAATGAACACTGGAGTAGCCAACCGAAAGCCTGATGAGAGAAACTGTAACATATAACATTTTACATTTCAACATTTTATTTTATCCTTTTCCCCAATATTGATGAACATTTGCGTCATTGATGAGACAACGCTTCCGTCATTGATGGAAATTTTTGGCTTTCCGTGGTTTTCGCTGTTATACGGTAGGGGGCATTATTATATGGAAGCTTGTTTCTGCCACTGAATAAATAAATAAATAATTGCGACTTTTTATCTCACAATTGCGAGATTTGAAGTCGCAATTCTGAGAAATAATGTTGCAGTTGTGAGAAATGAAGTTGCAATTCTGAGAAATGAAGTCGCAATTGCGAGATATAAAGTCGCAATTGTGAGAAATAAAGTCGCAATTGCGAGAAATAACGTCGCAATTGTGAGAAATAAAGTCGCAATTCTGAGAAATGAAGTCGCAATTGCGAGATATAGTCGCAATTCTGAGAAATATCGCAATTGCAAGATATAGTAGCAATTCTGAGAAATAATGTCGCAATTCTGAGAAATAATGTCGCAATTCTGAGAAATAGTCGCAATTGCGAGATATAAAGTCGCAATTGTGAGAAATAAAGTCGCAATTGTGAGAAATAAAGTCGCAATTGCGAGATATAACGTCGCAATTGTGAGAAATAAAGTCGCAATTGCGAGATATATTCGCAATTCTGAGAAATAATGTCGCAATTCTGAAAAATAATGTCGCAATTCTGAGAAATGAAGTCGCAATTGCGAGATATATTCGCAATTCTGAGAAATAATGTCGCAATTGCGAGATATAAAGTCGCAATTGTGAGAAATAAAGTCGCAATTGTGAGATATAACGTCGCAATTGTGAGATATAACGTCGCAATTGTGAGAAATAAATTCGCAATTCTGAGAAATAATGTCGCAATTCTGAGAAATGAAGTTGCAATTGCGAGATATATTCGCAATTCTGAGAAATAATGTCGCAATTGTGAGAAATAAAGTCGCAATTCTGAGAAATAAAGTCGCAATTCTGAGAAATGAAGTCGCAATTGCGAGATATATTCGCAATTCTGAGAAATAATGTCGCAATTGCGAGATATAAAGTCGCAATTGTGAGAAATAAAGTCGCATTTGTGAGAAATAATGTCGCAATTGTGAGATATAACGTCGCAATTGTGAGATATAACGTCGCAATTGTGAGAAATAAATTCGCAATTCTGAGAAATAATGTCGCAATTCTGAGAAATGAAGTTGCAATTGCGAGATATAGTCGCAATTCTGAGAAATAATGTCGCAATTCTGAGAAATGAAGTCGCAATTGCGAGATATAGTCACAATTCTGAGAAATAATGTCGCAATTCTGAGAAATAGTCGAAATTGCGAGATATAAAGATGCAATTGTGAGAAATAAAGTCGCAATTGCAAGATATAAAGTCGCAATTGTGAGAAATAAAGTCGCAATTCTGAGAAAAAAAGACAGAATTGAGAACAACTTGGACTTTATGTCATGCATTTCTGACTTTATATCGCTGTGTACATATATATATATATACAGTATATACTGTATATACAGTATATATATATATATATATATATATATATATTAATGAAATTTATCCACATTTAAGTTTTGATATATATATATATATATATATATATATATATATATATATATATATAACGCATTCGGCTAGAGTAAAACGTTTTTCTTTTTAAGCGGGCTCTGTTCTTTCTTTTGCTGTATTGCATTTTCAGATTTTCATGAGAATGATCAAAAATGCTGGTGCTGGGTGGCACTTAAAAAATATAAAATGCTGGAGAGGAAAGAGTTAATTTACTAAATATAATATTCCAATCCTGCTTATCTTGCTTTTTTCCTTTGTCTGTGTGTGTGCGCTTGTGGCCTTTTTGGAAATTTGAGCGGCTGGTCGGGAACGTGGCCATCCATGAGTCCATCTCCGGAGACCTCCCTGTGAGAACTGATGCTTATTTCTGCAACTCCTATTTATATACAGGATCCTGAATGAAGAGGAGCTGGTAAAGGGGACCAGCGTCCCCACCGAAGAGACTGTCAATGTGGGACGGTCCGGGGTTGATCTGCAAAGAGATGAACAGAGTAGGCTAACTTTTGAAGAGTATGTTCCATAAGTCAGTCATTTTCCATAAAATTATACTACACGTAACCATAAAAAAATATATATTTATATATTTATGGTTTAACTTAAAAAAGTAAGTAGCCTGGTTGCCTTAAAGTTTTAAGTTGATTGAACTGGAAAAAGTGAGTTAATACAATGAAGAAGATTGATTTAATCATCAGAAACTCAAAATTATATGTTATCTGAACTAAATAAATTATTTAAGTTGATTTGACAAAAGAAAAAATGTTGTGATTACTACACTGTAAAAAAATATTGTTGGTTTAACTTAAAAAAGTAAGTAACCTGGGTTGCCTTAAAATGTTAAGTTGATTGAACTGGAAAAAGTGAGTTAATACAAAGAAGGAGATTAATTTCATCATCAGAAACTCAAAATAATAAGTTATCTCAACTAAATAAATTATTATAAAGTTGATTTGACAAAAGAAAATATGTTGTGATAACAAATCTTGAAAATATTTTTTTACAGTATGGTACATAAATATGGTATTTGTGTATTTTCTTCAGTAAAAAAATTTGGTAAATGGTATCAGTACAAAGTAAACTGACATACCATGTAAATGTCATGGTGCATGATGATGTAGTAATATTGCATATATAATGCAGTGCCTTAGTTTTACCATCTGATAAGATTGTACTGGTTTTGTAAGGGCTGAAAGTCTCTGCTTCTTCATTTTAATCTTTGCAGTTGTGAAATGCATGCTTTTGTTAACTAACGCAGGTTCTTGTTTGCCACTGCAGGCTCATTTAAAAGCCAACCTCTTTCTGAATGTGTTCTGCTTCAGTCCCCTGCGGGTGAACTTCTAATCGCTGGCTTTTTGTAATGAGAGATGTGGTCAGTGGGCTGCACAGTGCTGTAAATGAACACTTATTCCTCCCTCAGAAACTGCATCCATTTTCCACAGTCGCAGGACTCAGAGGAACCAGGTGTTGAGATCTCAGCAGGTGTGAGGACAAACTCACCTGACAGAAAAACACCCGAAGGTCTATCGTATCCATTTGATGTCAGCTTTTAACATTTTAGATATTTTCTTATTTTTATTTTCCCCTATCCATGCCATTTTTAATTAATTTGCTTTGATTTTTACTATTGTTTTTAATATGTGCATTTGATATAAAGTGCAGTGCATGTTTTTTCCAATTATTTTTCCCCATTAAAGTGATTGTTCACTTTGAAATAAATTTTTGGTATGTTTTATCTTACCTCAAGGGCATCCAAGATGTAGGTGTCTTTTTTTCCGCAGTAATTTCAATTTTGATATTTTTAGGTCAAACCGTTTGCGTCTATCAGTCATATAATGGAGGTCTATGGTCACCACCTCAAAGAGCATGCACAGAGAAGTCCAAATTAAACATGATTTAATGACTCGTAAATATAAGTACACATCGATGGCCTAAGACACGAAACGAGCAGTTTGTGTGAGAAAACGAACAGTACTGTATGTACATTGTTTTTACCTCTTGTAACCACAGCCACGTCCAAGTGATCTGAGGGCGCGGGTGATAACGAGGTAAAAACGATGTAAAAACTGTTCGTTTTCTCAAAAAAACAAGGACACCTACATCTTGGATGCCCTTGAGGTAAGCTAAAACAGACCAAAAATTAATTTCAAAGTTAACTATCCCTTTAAAAATGCATCACAGCACAACATTTAATGAACATTTATTTCATAAAATGAAAGGTTTTTTTTGAGCACCGTGTGCTTTTTTTAAGTTTAGATGAGTTCCAGATTTTCAATGTAAATCAAACCCCACTATTCTTTATTCTTCATTAATCATATACTGTCAACATTTGCATTTTAGCTACTGTAAATTTGCACACGATTTTTAACAAGCACTTTTTATTATAGATTCACAATGCCTTCCTCTTATGTTTTACACTGTATGACACTTTGTTTCCATAGGGACACTGATAAATGAGTGTTGATTCCCGACCCTTCTGATAATGTAGTTACTAACACGTTTCCTATTTTCATTTCCCCTTTCCCCCACAGAGACTAAAGCATCTTTTTAGCGGCACAGAACAGAGCAGCTTTGCACGTCCTCATACATCATGTGTGTGTCAACACTCAAATCTACTGCATGGAAAATTGCCCTACAAATCAGCAAGCAATAAAGGAAACAGAGCGTTGAAAAACACATTTTTACAATTACGCGCAGCTGTGAATCTGTGCATTGAGCACAAAACAAGTTAAGTTTGAATTTCTAATAGAGAAAAGAAAAAGCTATAGTTACTCAAATTGTTCGAACTGACTGTTGAAGCCGTTTTTTTAACATGTGTGTGTTAACTTTAGTGCAGGTTATCCCGTCGTGTGTCTGGCCTGGTGACTCTGCAATGGATTTTCAATTTGGTCCAATGATTTACAGTAAGCGTGTGTTTGCCCTCAATACAAACATCTGGCCTCTGTGACTTATATACCAGGTGAGTTAACACACACGAACACACACATTTAGTTAAGCTCATGCATTAAAGTAGACAATTTGATGTGTGTTATAGCATTAAGAGAATTGTGAAAAATCGGTCATTACATCAAAATCAATGTGACATTCATTCTTCTGTGGAAAACAAAAAAGAAAAATGTATTACTTATCTGACTTTTCCATGCAACAGAGGCTAGCAAAATAATGCAAAATAAGTTATTGTGGCAAATATGACTTGTGTGGTTTATTTCGAGCCTTCTGAATTCGTATACTAGCTTTGTGCGAGGAACAGATCAAAATTGAAGTTATTTTCTGAAAATCTTCCTCAAGTGAGCTGTTGGAAACTGCAACAAAAATTTAAACAAAAACTGTTCAAAATTGTTGTCACTCATGACATAAAATCTAAATGTTAGATGAAAAACTTAAATATTTGAAATGTTACCTGTGTAACTAACTGAAATAAAATACGATTAAGATTTACGGTTTAAGATTAAGTAAAACTAAAATTTAAATAAAAATAAATAGATCTAAATAGAAGTGTTTAAACATCAATAATAAAAATAACAAAATCACATGTAGTTGTTAAAGTGTAAAATGAAAACTATATTATATGAATAAAATATGAATAAATGCTATAATAGTATATAAATAACTGCAATCATTTAGATCACTGAACTCAAGAACCAGATCTGTCTAATTTGTGAACAAATCATTACATTTAATCATTTAGCAGATGCTTTTATCCAAAGCGACTTACAAAGGAGGGGAATAGAAGCAATTAAACTAACAATAGGACAACAATATGCAAGAGCTATGACCCTTCACAGTTTATTCTGACAGTATGCCAGTGTTTTTTTCAAATAGATATGGAATAGAAGAGAAAGAATAAAAGAAAGTGTTTGTATTAATGGATCAAGTGTTGATGTGTCTTCAGCCATTGAATATTCTGATTCACTCAGGAAGGCGTGACATTAAGGATATAACATGGGTGGTGAATACCATTTCCCTATAAAGTGTATGTAGAACATTTAATTAATATTGACTGAACCGTGTAGTAGACTTGTAGTCAAGGCCACAAACTGAGACCAAGACCAAGACCAAGATGAGACCAAGACTGAGACCGAGACCAACACCAGAGACCAAGTCGAGACCAAGACTAAGACAAGACCAAGACGAGACCAGGATGAGACGGACACCGAGACCAAGATGAAACCAAAACCGAGACCAAGACGAAATCAAGACCGAGACCAAGACGAAATCAAGACCGAGACCAAGACGGGACCAATACTGAGATCATGACGAGACCGAGACAAAGACCAAGAACCAAGTCGAGACCTAAGACCAAGACGAGACCGGACCAAGACCGAGACCAAGACCGAGACCAAGTCGAGATCAAGACCGAGACCAAGACGAGATCAAGACCGAGACCAAGACGGGACCAAGACGAGACCGAGACAATGACCTGAGACCAAGACCAAAACCAAGACCAAATCGAGACCAAGACCAAAACCAAGACCAAATCAAGATCAAGGCCGAGACCGGACCAAGACAGAGACCGAGACCAAGTCGAAAATAAGTTGAGACCTAGACCGAGACCAAGACCGAGACCAAGTCGAGACCAAGACCGAGACCAAGTCGAGACCAAGACCGAGACCAAGACCAAGACCGAGATCAAGACCGAGACCAAGACTGAGACCAAGACTGAGATCAAGACTGAGACCAAGTCGAGACCAAGACCGAGACCAAGACCGAGATCAAGACCGGACCAAGACCGAGACCAAGTCGAGATCAAGACCGAGACCAAGACGAGATCAAGACCGAGACCAAGACGGGACCAAAACTGAGATCATGACGAGACCGAGACAAAGACCAAGAACCAAGTCGACACCAAGACGAGACCAAGTCGAGATCAAGACCGAGACCAAGTCGAGATCAAGACCGAGACCAAGACGGGACCAAGGCGAGACCGAGACAATGACCTGAGACCAAGACCAAAACCAAGACCAAATCGAGACCAAGACCAAGACCAAATCGAGACCAAGACCGAGACCGGACCAAGACAGAGAATGAGACCAAGTTGAAAATAAGTTGAGACCTAGACCGAGACCAAGACCGAGACCAAGTCGAGACCAAGACCAAGACCAAGTCAAGACCAAGACCGAGACCAAGTCGAGACCAAGACCAAGACCAAGTCGAGACCAAGACCGAGACCAAGATCAAGACCGAGATCAAGACCGAGACCAAGTCGAGACCAAGTCGAGACCAAGACCGAGACCAAGTCGAGACCAAGACCAAGACCAAGTCGAGACCAAGACCGAGACCAAGATCAAGACCGAGACCTAGACCGAGACCAAGACCGAGACCAAGTCGAGACCAAGACCAAGACCAAGTCGAGACCAAGACCGAGACCAAGATCAAGACCGAGACCAAGTCGAGACCAAGTCAAGACCAAGACCGAGACCAAGACCGGGAGCGGAGGGGAAAAATACAGACTAGTGTTGTTGAAGCTAAGCAATATCTTGAAAGATTTTGTTTTGCATTGCCTGCCTATCTCTCCTGATTTCTCCAAATGAATCCATTCTGCAACTTTTTAAAAACATAATTATATTTTTAAAAACGAAATTATAAGCTTAAGTGCAGGATCCGAAAGTTGGTCGTTTTGTCGCTATGGTTACACACATACACACCGTTGGCGGTGCGCTCAAAGTCATCTGTCAGTTGTGCAGTTACCCAAAATCTTCTGAATGAAGTTAAAACCCATCATGTCACTGATATATGTAAATATTAATACATCAAAAACTGTACATGATCTGTGTTTTTTAAATCAAGACGATCAAGACAAGAAGACCGTCAAGGCCGAGAACGAGACCATGTAAAAGTGGCCTTGAGACATACAGTACAGTACATCACTACTATAATATACAGCTTGAATAAATCATGTGATTTTCCAGTCTGGTCCGACACCACGAAACTTCGCATCTCTCCTGATCTGTTTTCCAGCTCACAACACAAAAACTCAAATTCTTTTTGCTGTTCTCTGTATTCCCAGAGCATCAGTCAGAGTAAAATCTACAGACAGCTGAATTGTGGGACGTAGTAAGAGGGGGGAACTAAGCCGGATATAATCCCAGTGCAGTGAAGTCTGTGGATCTGGTCAGAGTTGAGCTGTTGCTCTGGATTTGGGACTGACTGGTGTGCACTGCAGAGACTGATGTGCTTCTGTTGCTGGGGCTGTGTAGGTGGCAGGTATTTATTGCTTTAACATGGGCGGCAATGAGGCGTCGACAAACACTGGCCGTTTACACACCACTGACGCTCTTGCCCCGGGCCACAGAGAGATGGGGAGAGGAGCGTTGAGGTGTTGAAAGAGCACAAGGCGATAGTGTTGGATAAAACAGCAAGAGATATAAGTCTGGGGGTTACACTTGTGTATCTTTCAGCCTTTTTTCATCGCTCTATCTCCCTCAGCTTTTGTGTATTCACACACAGAGGCTGAATATTGCAGCAGAAGGCAGCGGGAAGCAGCCTCCTGTTGATTTGGGGGTTATCGAGTTAAGTTGTGATGTTTGACAGTGTAGCTTCATCACTAGCGCTTTAATGCGCCCGCTGGGACGTACAGATGCCAAGTGGGTCCATTTCTAGCCTTTTCCTGAGGCAGTTGATCATCAGAGTTAATTGTTAAAGGAATGTTACTGTAAATCACTATTCGTCCTCTTTGACTTTTTGTTTGACACTCTCTCCTCTTCTTTTTTTTTAAACCGAATGAAATATTTAGTCTTGCAGGCTCCACAGTTGTGTTGTAATCTCCACACGCTCCTAGCACAATACCGCAGCTCCATGGCTTGATTTCCGAGCAACTCTTTTTAATTAGGTGACATATTTAAGCACCCCTCCCCCCCTGGTTTTATATCCATATTTCTCAGTCTACTCCTCAAAAGGCGCGCTGCACTCTTTTCCTGATGTTCCTGTGAAGAGAATCAACACCCCTGATGAATTTCATCAGTGTAATTGATGCTGTAGGGATGCTTTTACTACCATATAGACCACTTAGATCCCCAGGGTTCACGGTCTAAGATCTATCTGGGTCTGAAACCACTTCAAGCACGCACACTACTTTCTTATGAAATTACTCAGACTGTACATGAGTCACTGTATAGGGAAAAAGTAAACTAAGGGAAATGTTCATATTAAGCTTGTATAAATGGGTCTTTCATTTTTTTTTTGTTCATTTTTTTGTACTGTTAGAAACTAATATATTAATTTATTAGGTTAGTTATGTTTTACATTTATTTATGACTTTAAAAGTATTATTTTAATATATATATATATATATATATATATATATATAATCATACATTTCTTATGTTCACCCAGGATGCATTTACTGTACTTGATCAAAAATGCAGTTATAAATATTATTACAGTTTAAAATAACTGTTTTTTACTTAATTATATTTTAAAATGTAATTTATTCCTGTGATCAAAGGATTTTCAGCACCTCAGTCTTCAGTGTCACATGGCCCCTCAGAAATCATTATAATGATTATTTGTTGCTCAAGAAACATTTCTGATTATTATCAATGTTAAAAACACTTACAGATCCTAATATATATATATATATATATATATATATATATTCCTTTTTCTTGTTGCTTTTTAACAACATTCATACAACGAATACTGCAATCCGTTTAGATAAATTTTAATTTTGCATTAATTCATAATTTTATAAAGTTTTCTTTTGAGTCACTGACTGTATGGGAAAAGTAAAATGGGCCTTTAAATTTTACTTTATTTTTTGTACTGTTAGAAAGTAATATATTAATTTATTAGGTTAGTTAACTTAAAAAGTATTTTTTACTTATATACTGTATATATTATACATTTCTTATGTTCACCCATTACTTGATCAAAAATACAGTTTTTTTTAATTAAATATTATTTCAGTTTAAAATAACTGTTTTTTATTTAAATATATTATAAAATGTAATTTATTCCTGTGATCAGAGCTGCATCCTTCAGAAATCATTATAATATGATTATTTGGTGCTCAAAAAACATTTCTGATTATCTGATTATTATCAATGTTGAAAACACTTACAGATCCTAAAATGTGTATGGTATAGAGTATATTTTTTACATATATATTCCTTTTTCTTATTCCTTTTTAACAACATTCACACAACGAATACTGTAACCCATTTAGATAAATTTGCATAAATTCATAATTTTATAAAGTATTTTAATATTTTTTTAAAAGTCTGAAACAAGTGTAAAACATTCAAAAATAAGTAAGAGGCATTTGACAAAAATAAATATTTAAAAAGTTTCCAGGAATGCTTTAATGTGTCTTCAAAAAGATAAAAATGTACCCATAGGATTTAAAGTGTGAAATTAGTCACATTAACCGCAAAGAATCAAGTTATTCTTCTAATTGTTAGATAGGCAGAACATGGTAAGACTTTTGGGTTTTGAATGCGTCTCTCTCTCTCTCTGAAGGCTACTAATATCTCTCATGCTTTATTTCAGGTGGGCGGTGTTTTCACTGCCCTTCAGTGTGTGGATATGTCTCTTCCTTAATTGTTCCCTCTGTGGCCATCTCTTTCTCCCCCTTTTTTTTTAGAAATCAAAAAAATACTTTTTTTCCATTCCTTCATCCTCATGGAAAAATGTTCTCTGTTGGCTCCCGCATCACTTCCTCAGCCATCGCCGTGGCGACACAACCCCCCGCCAACAGCAGCAGATGTAGTCCCAGCACTTTACTGGGGCTTTTGCTGAGCCGAAAAAACCAGCACTGAACCCGATGGAGCAACATCGCTCGTCATAAAAACCCTCAAAACTCACACAACTGAGGTAGAAACACAACATCCGAGGCGATAGCTGCATTTGTTTTGTTTTGTAGGTTTCAGCTGAGCATATTGTCCTGCTGCTCGATCTTTGCCTGAGGCCAGATCACAGATTGTTGATGCAGTGTGTCCACAATCTCACCTTTGAGATGTTATGGAGTAATTCATAATACAACAGTGGTTCTCAATGCTTCAGGACTCGGATATGGAGACCAAAACCGCTACCATATTGGTTTAGGGTACAAAATTAAACCAGGAGCTCCTTAAAATAAACTGTTGTGCATTAACCATGTTTATCCTTGCTTCAATCTATTTTTAATATGGTCTGGATTTTATTTGTATGCCTTGTGTAGTTTTATTCATGGTTTTCGGTTCATCTTTCGGTTTGGTTGCTTATGCCAACTCAGCCCCGTTTACACCTGGTGTCTCTTTTTTCTACTTTCAACCACTTCTGTCCTGATTTGTTCGAGGGGAGGGTCTATGAAGGGTACATGTATGGGTTTTTTCAGATCTTTCAATCTAAATGACAAAATAAGCTCATGCAATTTTCATGAACACGGCTGGAGACGATGAAAAAACAGCTTTAGCTTCAGCTCTGACGGCCTCGAGATCAGCCGAACGCTGTGAGTGTGTGTTAGAAATCAGAACATTGTGTTTGGTATGTTTTTCCTCTTCAAACCAAATTTGGGTCTTCAGCCGCCAGTTTAAATCCCATCTGTCTAGAGCTCTTCACATAATGTTCACGCATTGTTTTTTTTAATAAGGTTAAGCTCTAGTATAGCATGACCCTGCAGTTGTAGTCCATCCGCCTCAAGGTTGTGTGTGTTGTGGCTTCACAAATGCTTCGAGAAAAATAAAACTTTTTCTTTTTTTTTTTTTACCAGAGCCTATGTTGTCTTTGGAGGCTCTTAAAAGTGTGAAAAAGGCTTATATCTCTCACTCTCTGCTGTTTTTACGATATCACAGGATAGTCGCCAGTGAACGTATTGGTGTTCTTGTGGTGCCATCAGTCAATCCACGCTGTCATGATGTCATTTGTCTCCAGAGTCACATTTCTGGCTCAGAAACCAACTGGAGAACATTGAACAACTCCATTCATATGATTGGGAATGTTTACGGACAGCTTTATCCAGGTATTTCGTTGAAGCTACATATGCATGATAATGTAGCTAGTTGCATTATAGCATTGCTTTTACCCTGCTCTCGACGACTTTATCTGTAGAAACCAGTTGTTTGTTTTTGGGTCACAACCCACCAGTTGAGAAGCACTGCAAGAAAACACATTAAAACACAATGTGGCTTTAAGAAAGTGTCTGCCAACAGCCACGGATCTTACAAAAGGAGCTGGACAAACCGATAACACGGTGACGGACGCCATGCCGTAAAACGGAGGGTGCGATGGGATATCTGAAACGCGAGCGGGACAGCTGTGAAGCTCTGAAACGCTGGAGCGTGGCTGTTAGAGATTTCGTGTAGTGTGGGAGAACGATTGTGGGCAGCGGATGGGCTTTTTTCAGCACAATAATACAGGGATTTGTCAGGGGCAATGGTGATCACAAGAAAATGTGGCATGTTTTGTGTGTGTTTTCATCTGCGTGCGTATGTTTGCTCATGTCAAGTGCTTTTCTGTGGATAGGATTTGATTACCAGACAGTTTGAGTCACAGTTCTGAGTCATTAGTTTCATTTGCCAGTCCTTCCATAAGAGCTTGGAAAACATGCAGTAAAAGGGCCTTCTCCTCTCTCGGCCTCCCTCTCTCTCTCTCTTTTTTTCAGCTCTTCTAAACACCTTTACACGCCGTTCCCTCGCATGTTCCTGAGTGTTGTTAATGCACATCGATTAAATTGCTAAAATTGAAACAAATCAAACCACTTGACACAGGATGTGATGTCAACTGTGGAAAAAAGTCAACATTTTATAATATCCTCACTGTTTATTTATAGCTACACTGTGATAGTTCTGCTTTTTTTTTTTTGTTGTTGTTGTTTTTATCTCTCTTAATGTTCTCAGTTTTTGTAGAGTTTTCTGTCATGACCAAATGTAACAATATTCAAATACAAACAATATTATATTTAAATGTGAAACATTATTCATTAATTAAAGGAGAAGTTCACTTAAAAAAAAAAAAAAAAAACACTTTTGCTGATAATTTACTCACTCGCATGTCATCCAATATATCCATGTCATTCTTTCTTCAGTCGAAAAGAAATTAAGGTTTTTGATGGATTTTTCTCCATATAATGGACTTCAATGGGAACCAAACGGTTCAAGGTCCAAAAGACAGTTTCAGTGCAAACTGCAAACTGTTCAAAGGGCTTTGAGTGATTCCAGACTATGAATAAGGGTCTTATCAAGTGAAACGATCGCTCATTTAAAGAAAAAAATAACAAAGTTTAAGTTTTATAAGCTCAAATGGTCGCCTTGCTCTGTTCTGTGATGCGCGTTTGTGATTCTCCTGTTCGAACTCGTTTATCAAAATGAAGAGTCAACTCGTTCATTTCGTTCGTTGAATGAACCAAATGACGAGAAAAAAGATTTGTTCATTTTGATAAACGAGTTCGAACAGGAGAGTCACGAACATGCATCACAGAACAGAGCAAGGCGACCATTTGAGCTTATAAAACTTAAACTTTTTTTTTTTTTTTTTTTTTTACGAGCGATCGTTTCGCTTGATAAGACCCTTATTCATCGTCTGGAATCGTTTAAAGCCCTTTGAACAGTTTGCACTGAAACTGTCTTTTGGACCGTGAACCGTATGGTTCCCATTGAAGTCCATTATATGGAGAAAACATCAAAAACCTTAATTTCTTGTTGACTGAAGAAAGAATGACATGGACATCTTGGATGACATGGGGGTGAGTAAATTATCAGCAAAAGTTTTTTTTTTTTTTTTTTTTTTTTTAAAGTGAACTACTTTAATTTAAATCAAATTCCATAATGCAAGAAATTCGGACTTGATTGTATGAAAGGGATTTTATTGGATATTAATAGTCTAATTAATATTACCGAGTGGATGAATCATTTAGGTAATGTTTTGATAAGAAATGAAAACATTCATACATCTTTAGAATAATGTGCACTGATGACTAATGCAAAATAAGACTTCATTGCGGTTAGAAAGTCTTAAATTCGACTTGACTCGCTTTGATTTATGTTGTGTGCAGACTCTGCTTCATGCTGAAGACAAGAGGTTGTGCAGCCTTATTCTAAATCAAAATTAGGACAAGCCTCCAAAGCCTCATTCTCTTTAAATCATAATCACTATGAAAAAAAGCATTATGGCATAACATAAAACTAGAAAGAGTAGCGTGTTTAAACATTTATCTATTCCTGATGAAGAGGGTGACACAGCTCCAAACTCTTGGCTGTTTTTTTCACTCAAAAGCTCACGGAGAGCTAATACTTCGTCATTATTTTACCACATATTCATAGGTGATGTTACACTAGAGTGCCACCTCTAGCTCATTATGCTTATTATAAGCTTTTTTCTCACACGAACAACCTGTGAATAAGGCCGGTGAGTAGCCTACGCCACCAGCTGCCCACAGACCATGCGAGATAAACCAGAGCAAGAGTGCCGATTGAGGATAAGATTTGGCTTTTTATAGCTAACTAAATACGACACAGCAGCTGATTCTGGATCAGTTCAAATCTGAAGCTTTAAATAGGCTGTGATAGTGACAGACTGGAGTTATTATGCATGTCAGCTTGCGCTGATAAGGATCGGTGGGTATGATTGCCATCAAAAACAATTGGACAAGAGTTAATTAGCTTTTCTTTTCACGGGTGCCATCGAAGAACCAACCAGGAGAGAAACCAAACGCTCCTGTTCTTTCCAAAGCAGCGGGCACGCGCACACACGCGCACGCCACACCGAAGACTGTCCTATCCCACTCCCAGGTGTACAGGAATCTTAGGAGCTGCGTGTGGCTTGTCCTACTTCCCGTACAGTGTAACTGTACCTCGGACTGTGACTGTGTGCGAGCATGTGTGTAACGTTGCGACAAACACTGACCCATTTCAATAAGCTGTAGGCCAAGCCCAGATAAGTTTCCTCTTTATTATTATTTTTTTTTTCCTGAGTGCGGGAACTGTTAATTTAAAAATGCAAACAGATTAGCCTAATTATATTCCATGAACCCCAGAATTCAAATTAGCATCTTTTTAGGTGCCAAAATCAATTAACACACCCGTGTCCTCCAAAGTCAACGGTTAACACGGGCAAGAACGGACATGACAATTGCCGCGTAAAAGTGAGTTCATGGCATGCGCAATGCCGCCACTACTACATCACCAAAGTGAAGCGCTCGCAGGCAGACTTCTATGAGCGCTCGTGAGTGAGTTGCGCGTCGGACGCACGTCCCAGATTTGGCACTGATGCGAGTGTGTAGGAACCCAGCGCGTCCTCCTCTCTCTCCTCTAACCTCCTCACAGCGAGACGCACGATTCTACAGGATGCCTCACCATATGCTTCTCTTAACCACTGAGTTTGGGGTTGGGATTTAGGCGATCCACCGGGCGCAGAGCGAGTTCTGGATTTGGATGCTTCGCTGGCACTGCTTTGCGGGTGATGGTGAAGCGCGTATTGCGCGCTGCCGCACGTTTCCTCGATCATTCCTCGGGACGTTTGGCGAAGGGAAATGTGAAGAAGGCTTAAAGAATGGCATGTAAACATGGTTTCTGCCAAGAAGGAGATGGTGACTGCGATGTACCCCACTTCTATTCCCACTCTCCTCTACTTTCTCTGTGTGGCGGCTTGGTGAGTTCCAACTGGATATGAGCGTTACGCATGGCATCTTTACGCCTCGCGGTTACACACGGGCGATTTTGAACTTTTTTTTTTTTTTTTTTTTTTTTTTTGCTGTTGATTGATACGAAAATAGGCGTAGATTTAATGTGTGCGCAATGTTCAAATGTTTCAGTTTGCTCTGTGTTGTTTTTAGCATAAAGAGAATATCTGGACAGATCAGAAAGGATGAGAAATTATACCCGGAAAATTTCACGCGCATTCTGGACCGACTCCTGGATGGATACGACAACAGACTCCGACCTGGATTTGGGGGTTAGTTCTAAAAAATCTTCACAATCATGTGGCCAGAATAAGCGCGCAGTGCTTTTAAAGCTTCTTGCGCAAAGCATGCTCTCCAAATGTTGTGTTTTTTTATGCAGGTCGCATGCTGTTTACTAAGTGTTGTTTGTTTGGTGAGGGTTGGTGTCCTCTGAGGGGAGATGGAGGTGTAAGCCAACTCCAAATGTCCTTTTGCTGCCCACTCTCTTTCTCTGCTCACTCTCTTTTTCTGCTCTCCATGTATCTGTTAGATCGTTTAGATGTTTAAGCGAGTTTGGTTATGTAATCGCGCTAAGAAAGCCGCTTAATGCACATTTTAAGTAGGAAGAGTACAGATGTTCGCTTTGTGTGCGTAAACCGATATCATTTCCCGCGCTCTCCTATCATTTAACCGCGCGCATTTAACCTGTTTTGTGAAGCCAAGTGATGCGCGGCGGTTGTAGTTAGTGGATAGCAGAAAATAATTTTACTGTAGCTCTAGTTTTGTGTGTACAGTCAGTAGCCCAAAATAGCTATATGGTCAGTCACTGTGCCTGAAACTTCATAATTAACCCCTTAGTGTATGCATGGAATATATATTGTTAAAAAAACGGATCGATTTAACTCTAAGTTAACACTTTATATCTTCATGAACAACATAGGAAGCGTGATTAGATTATATAATGCTTTAGAGATCATGAATTAGTGTGCATGCAAATTAAATATTTACTCCTAGCTAGTGATGTATAAATCATTACATATTATTGATGAATAACTTATTGATTAAAGTTGCTATATAAGGAAAAACATCACATAGCCAAGAAATAAATAATCAAATCAAAGACTGTGGATCTCTGCGCGTAATGCCGGGGATGTGATTGGAGCTTTGGGAATGAAGCTCTGTTTTTTTTTTTTTTTTTATGTAACTTTAGTGAAGAGGCAGAGAGCACATCTCTCCAAACAGAGCAGCACACCCACCTTCACATGACAAGAGCTCTCGAGCGGAGCTGGATCAGGCTGGAGGGGCTTGATCAGCTCTCAGCTATCTGTGCTGTGGGTTCACAGTTCTAGTAGGATCGCATGAGTTGCCCTTGCCTAAGAATGTAGTGCTTCAGAGATGATAGATATCAGGGCTCGGGCGCGTCTCTTAGCATTGGCCTGGTTGTTGTCGTCTGAAATGTGTTTGATTGTTGTTCAATGAGGAAATGCACTAAGCAGCCTATTATGTAATTGTTCACCCCAAAATATTGATTTTACACGAATGCTGTTATCTTCTCTGTGGAACATAGGAAGTAGCAAATTTGATGCATGTCGCTTGTGACAAAAAAATTTTTTTTAAATAAAAAAATAAAAAAATAAGTCATAAGACTTATTTCAGGTCTTCTGTATTTAATTTTATGCATATGACAAACTACATTTTATGTTTGTGTTGCTCAAGCTGGCTTCAGATGACTTTAAACACAGAGCATGAGTCATATGGACTATTTTATGAAAACGTGTTTTTTTAAATACTTTCTATCTGAATAATATGACCTGTTAATATGAACTGTGAACATTTTCCTTCTGTTGTTAATGCAGGTTTTGGAGCAACATTTTGAGAGAGAAAAAAGAAAATAGTGAAGTTCTCAGTTTTTAAATTAGATTTGAAATTTGTGTCTTATTTCTCCTGGATTTCCTAAATAAAATCATAATATAAACAAATGAGTCAATATAATGGCCATTCAGTATAAAAGTATAGAGCTATAGGCCTTAAACGAAAGTGAGCCTGTTACCATGTTTTCAATGGCACCCGCTTTAAAAAGCTCTTAGATCACTTACACTCTAAAAATGCTGAGTTGTTTTAAAACCCAACTTTGGGTCAAATATGGACAAACCCAAACGTTGGGTTAAAAATGTAATGAAAAAATGTATCCCAGTAACTGGGTTTGTCCATATTTGAACCAAAGTTGGGTTAAAACAACCCAGCATTGCACGGCTCATGTTGTCTGGGATTTTTTACTGAAATATCTCAGAAATATATTTTTTTCGAGTTTTTTTGTCAGCAGAACAATCCAGAAACACATTAAAAAACAGATGTACTGTATGTTTATCCCTCACTTCGCTTTCATTCCGGTTAAAATATGGCGCCGCTGTGAAAAAGGTCTAGAGCAGCTCAGATCATTTGGTTTTGGAAGAGTTTGATGTGAAATGCTTTTATATATACATTTGACTTTTGATTGGATATGGCATTTTTGTGAATCTCCACAGTTTGAGACAGTGTTGAGATATCCTCTGAAACTCTAGCAGAGACCTAAGGTCTGAAAGCAGGTGATCATATAGCAAAAGTCTCCATTTACTCTTTATTTCGTCTCATTGCTGGTGCAGAAACAATTGAGATATTAAAGAGACCTCTTGTGATTTGTGTGTGCATTGGGCTGAGTACGACTGTTCCTGTCTTTCATATTTCTGTAGGATTCATGGTTGTCAACTGTGAGAGATGCTCAGAGTGTCTGTTTAATGACAGATAATCCATTTTCTTGTGTTTGACTGAGGGCACTTCACTCGCAAGTGATTTACTCAAGCATCTATCAAACAGCCTCTAGAACATTAGGAGTTCAACCCTCACAAGTTCAGCCAATGAGACGATTCAGTGATAAATCATGTGATTGAGCTTTGAGTGCCTGAGTCTGTTTTCACTCACACTTTCCGTCTTTATTTTTTTTGTTTATTTTTTTAGTTTTTGTCTCCACGTGAAATTTGGCTAAAGATAAATAAATTATAAATGGTTTCAGTCTGGAAAAAATACACTGTAAAAAAAATCTGTTAAAGTTACAGGACAAAACTGGCAGCTGTGGTTACTAAAGTTTTCGTGTTAAAAATACTGTAGCAATATTTTAGGTTTTATTGGCTTTTAACCGTATATAAATTTACAGTAATAACCCGTATTTCATTATCTGAAATAATTTTAATTTACTGACCTTTATTACTAGAAATATTAATATCTGTTTTGTTCCATTTTGTTCCAATACACTGACAGCCAACAATCACAGTAGTGATGAGAGTCACATGATCAATCAAAGCTCATCATAGGCACTCTTCCACAAGAAAGTTAATAGTAACATTTAGAAGCTGCACAGTGTCATAACATTAAACTCCATCATGGTAACATGTTGCAATTTCTAAAAAAAAAAAAAATCAATCAGCATTAATTTAACAACATTAAATGTACCATAAAACCCTATGATTAGAAAGAAAACTAAGAAAATTATGAAGAAACAGTTATTAAAAAAAAAAACAGTCACGCAGGGAATTGTGTGAATCTCAATTTACATTTTTTTTACTGTAAATTACACAATGACTTGTTCTTTCTCACTTCAAAAAACTGAAATGTAATGGTGTTTTACAGTAAAATTACATTAAATGTTCAATTATATACAGTATATCACAGTTATTTACCGTAAATAGTAAAGACACTTTCCGTTAGCCAATTAACAGTTTTCTCTGTAGCATTTTTTACAGTCTTTTACTGTTAAAATAACGATCATTTTTTTTACAGTGGGAAAATCAACACAAAATCAAAACTAAGCCCATATCCTTTCCTATTGCTTGTCATTTTATTCAATATTTGCAAAACTAATCTGCCTCGGAAATATCTTTCCTGTTGGCTGAGGTTCACACTTTGCAGTTTGGCTTGATAAAAGTCGATTGGTCTGTTAGTGCGATTAATTTGAATAAGAGTGAACACTGCCATTTGAGCCTTGGTGAACACCATATAAGTAAGCCGAACTGAAAAAATTCTGTGAAATTTACGGTAAAAAAAAAAATGGTAGCTGTGGTTGCCAGAAACAGTAGCAACATTTTAGGTTTTGCAGATTAAACTTAAATTTACAGTAAAAGCATGTTTTCATTTGCTGATATAATGTCAATATGCCAACCTAGTAGTACTCTCTGTTTTGTACCTTTTAAAATACACTGACAACCACCAAACACATGTGGTGATGAGAAAGTCACAAGATGAATCACAACTTAGTAAGTACTGATATATAAAAGACACACAGTGTCATTCACACACACACACACACACACAAAACACCATCACGGTAACACACATGCCACTAAAGTAATGCAATAAACATTAATTTAACAACATTAGATGTAACATAAAACCCCAAAGTGCATAGACGAAAACACATCAGATGTGAAATGCCACAATTCTGCAAATGTAAATTTAATTTATAAAACGACTTGATCTTTTTCACTTCTAAAAGCTGTCAATTTAACAGTATTTGACTGTGAGGTTAGATCAACTAACTGTTAACCAATTATCAGGATTTTTTTTTACTGTATTATTTTTACAGTATTTTACCGTGCTTCTTTTCAGAGTTCAAATGAACTTTGGTGTGGTTTACTGAGATATGAAACCAACTGAGACATTTAAACCAAAAACAGGATGTGATATAATAAGGTTGGACCACTCAGGCATCATGGTTTTTCACCTCATAAGAACTTTGTTGTTCAGTGCAGTTGTCGAAACTGCCATCTCTTTGCCGCAGATCTTTATTACTATATAGAACTCAGAGGAACCCTTTTTTAAGAGTGTATGGAACCTTTTAGGGGTTCCAAATACGTAGCGCTGATAGAACCTTTTAAGGTTCTATATAGAACCTTTTCTTCTAAGAGTGAACCATGAAAACCAAACTACAAGTATGAACACATCCTTAGACTCTATATGGGTTGCTAAGTCATGTTAACCAATAGCCAAATAGCCGTTTAGACATTGTTTTAGGTCACCATAGTGTTGGCAATTCAGCCTTTGTGTGGGTTATCTAATACCGGTTAACAATGTTAATTCTAGCAAATAATGAAGGATTTTCATTCAAGAGCTTTTCTCTTAAGCAAGTCAAATTGGTTGAGAATGGTTCATGTTGACTTTGAGAGCCAAAAAAGCGAAAGCAGTTCTGTGGTAATCCGTTTATTTCACTCGTAATAACTGGGTCATGCTGAGAATGACTAAAAACTATTAAGATCACATCAATTTTGTAAAAAAGTAAACATTTCTTTCAGATCTAGTCATAAGAGGCTTATGGTCATTGTAATGTGATTCTAAAGATTCCTGTTTCTGTCCAGGTCCAGTGACGGAAGTGAAGACCGATATTTACGTCACAAGTTTTGGCCCAGTTTCCGACGTGGAGATGGTGAGTGCTCTGAGATGTTTCTGATTATATGTGAACAGGTCGGATTTGTGCGAGTACGTGTACGTGTGCATGAGCAGCTGTTATGTAAGGCATCATATCCGTCCACTGAGATTTTATTAAAATAAATAATTCAGGCTGCTTGCCATTTAGATCAATGCAAGGTGCTGTTATCTGCCTAGTCAGAGTAAATCAAGTACAGTGTGGTAGAGATTCAAAATAAAAATGTGATTGAGTCAACAATTTTGGCAGGGATTTTCCCTTGAGAACAATGTGAGGTTCTGCACCTCTTAAAAAGAGCATAACAGTGCTGAATGTGACCACATATAGTGTTCAGCACAGATTGGTACCTAAAATATTAAAACCAGCAAAAAAAAAAACACATTCATAACACATTTAACATCCAAAATTCTGTGATGTGAAACAAACTTTCTCCAGTATGATTTGATTTTGCTTTTAAAAAGCTGCTTCAGACGTGTAGAAAGTATTTTTTTTATTTTATTTTATTTTTTTGGATTGTGAAAATAAAAGTTTATTCAGTAGAATAAGATTGACCGATTAATGGTGTAGAGAACAATCGGGACTTTTATTTAGGGTTCATTTTGATCTCATGTTCTTTTTTTTTTATTGTATTTACATTGAGATGATATGCACAGTTTGAGACATCGCTGAAAATAATGAAAAACACTGACAAATTGATTTCTTTGAAAAGTAAATAGGATTCATTTTAGTTCAATGTTAGTAAAGGTTACAGGGGGATTTCTCAGGAAATATGATTGCTTCAGTTCATATTGACACCTTTGACATTTCATAACCATAATCATTTGTTAACAAACATTCAAAGAGCACATTGTTTCTGCCTCAAATTATTTAAACTAATACATTTTTCGCTAACTGTGTGATTTGCATAATGTACATTTCTGAAATGCATAACTTAAAGGAGTAGTTCACTTTTCAAAAAACCTTTGCTGATAATTTACTCACCCCCATCCAAGATGTCCATGTCTTTCTTTCTTCAGTCGAAAAGAAATTAAGATTTTTGATGAAAACATTCCAGCATTTTTCTCCATATATTGGACTTAATTGGGAACCAAATGGTTCAAGGTCCAAAAGACACATTCAGTGCAAACTGCAAACTGTTTAAAGGGCTTTAAACGATTCCAGACGATGAATAAGGGTCTTATCAAGCGAAATGATCACTCATTTAATAAATAAATAACAAAGATTAAGTTTTCTAAGAACAAATGCCCGCCTTTCTCTGTTCTGTGACGCACGTTTGTGAAAAAATCAAAATGAACAAATCTTTTTCCGAGTCATTTGGTTCAGTCAACGAACGAAACGAATGAATTGACTCAGAAAAAGATTTGTTCATTTTGATGAATGAGTTCGAATGGGAGAGCAAATAAAACTTAAACTACGTTATATTTTTTAATGAGCGATCGTTTCGCTTGACAAGACCCTTATTCATCGTCTCGAATCGTTTAAAGCCCTCTGACAAGTTTGCAGTTTGCAGTGAAACTGTCTTTTGGACCTTGAACTGTTTGGTTTCCATTGAAGTCCATTATATGGAGAAAAATCCTGGAATGTTTTCATCAAAAACCTTAATTTCTTTTCGACTGAAGAAAGAAAGACATGGATACCTTGGATAAATTATCAGCAAAAGTCTTTTTGAAAAGTGAACTACTGTTCTCAGAGGTAACTATCTCTCTAAATTGTAAAGTAGACTGCTTTGAAACGAGGTGTGAACTGAATTGAATTAACTTCTTTAAAAAAGTAAATAGGGATCATTTAGATTTTGTTGTTTTAAGGGTTTTGTCAGCATGAGGAGAAGTGTTTGTTTAAGAGTCTCTAAGACAATGTTTTTGCAAGATTATGATGTAATTTTTTTGGCTTTTCTCAGAATCTCTCTAATGAAGCTTTCTGTCAGGAGTAAGTCAGATTGATTTGCGTGTGGTTTTGACAGCTCTGTGTTTGTGCTTTCTTCCAGGAGTACACCATGGATGTGTTTTTCCGCCAGACGTGGGTGGATAGGCGGTTGAGATATGATGGACCGGTGGAGATCCTCCGTCTAAATAACCTGATGGTGACCAAAGTCTGGACCCCTGACACGTTCTTCAGGAATGGCAAACGATCCGTGGCTCACAACATGACTGCGCCCAATAGGCTCTTCCGAATCATGAAAAACGGCACCATCCTGTACACCATGAGGTACATGTCCAGTGCGATTTACGCTGAAAAGGCTTTGGCAGGCTGTGTTTGCTCGTGGGTGATCGTCATTTTGCCAAGTAGGAGGTGTTCCTGGATAAATGTTGTTGCAGGACCAACAAAAGATGGTGTTGTTGGAAACAGCAGGTTGATATGAATATTGTTGAAGCATCAATCCCGGCCCCTAAGGCCTACTGGATGGTTGTTAGAAATCTTGTCCATACTTGGTGAAAGAGATTTAAATGGTGTGGTTGATATCACACCCACACTATTTTAACCATTTATATCTGTTTTATTTTCCACAGATTGACAATAAGCGCAGAATGCCCGATGAAACTCGTCAATTTCCCGATGGATGGCCATTCCTGTCCTCTGAAGTTTGGCAGCTGTGAGGATTATACTTTATATGCTGATTACTTCATCCCACGAAACACTAAAGCATGATTTGAGACACCGTTTCTGAGTAAAGGAACATGGCAGTTAATATGAAGGGTTTGGGGTTAGGAGAAAAGCAGAACTTATGAACTGTTTCTTCTCTCTTGACTTAACAAATCATATGGGGAACTGAATGGATTATTTAATGTGAGTAGAGATATAAAATCAGAATTGAAGTTCATCGATATGCTACACTCTCAGAAAAAAAGGTACAAAAGCTGTCACTGGGGCTGCACCTTTTCAAAAGGTACACTTTTGTATCCAAAGGCTACATATTGGTACCTTAGTGGTACATATTAGCACCTAAAATGTACAAATTAGCACCTGAAATGTACATATTAGCTCATGAAATTGACATATTAGCACCTAAAATGGACATATTAACACCTAAAATGTACATATTAACACCTGAAATTGACATATTACCACCTAAAATGTACATATTACCACCTAAAATGGACATATTAGCTCATAAAATGGACATATTATCACTTAAAATGTACATATTAACACCTAAAATTGACATATTACCACCTAAAATCTACATATTAGCACCTAAAATGGACAAAAGTGTAACTTTTAAAAAGGTACAGCTTTTGTACCTTTTTTTCTGAGAGTGTAGTGTACTCCTAATCTAGACCCACGACTAGCAGATCAACGTGCTATTACATTTCTCTCCGAAACTGTGGGAGAATAAATGAAACTGAATGTGGTTTTCAAGTGTGATAAGAGGATTAACAGGGAAGTTTAAACAGTGACAGAATGCACGTAACTACACGACAGAGTTAGTTAAAGACGCAATTATGATGAAGTAGTATGTCCAAGAGTTTGCCTTCTATTCTGCAGCACACTCAAAATATATGTATTTGTTCTTTATAAAAACAGTATAGGGCATAGTATAAGTAGGTGAATTGGGACGTAGCATCTCTCTCTCTCTCTCTCTCTCTCTCTCTCTCTCTCTCTCTAGATATATATATAGACATATATACACTCACCTAAAGGATTATTAGGAACACTTGTTCAATATCTCATGAATGCAATTATCTAATCAACCAATCACATGGCAGTTGCTTCAATGCATTTAGGGGTGTGGTCCTGGTCAAGACAATCTCCTGAACTCCAAACTGAATGTCAGAATGGGAAAGAAAGGAGATTTAAGCAATTTTGAGCGTGGTCTGAGTATTTCACAATCTGCTCAGTTACTGGGATTTTTCCCAGTAGAACAGCAGAAGACCCCCCCGGCTACCACTCATCTCCACTACAAATAGGAAAAAGAGGCAACAATTTGCAAGGGCTCACTAAAATTGGACAGTTGAAGACTGGAAAAATGTTGCCTGGTCTGATGAGTCTCGATTTCTGTTGAGTCAGAATTTGGCGTAAACAGAATGAGAACATGGATCCATCATGCCTTGTTACCACTGTGCAGGCTGGTGGTGGTGGTGTAATGGTGTGGGGGATGTTTTCTTGGCACACTTTAGGCCCCTTAGTGCCAATTGGGCATCATTTAAATGCCATGGCCTACCTGAGCATTGTTTGTGACCATGTCCATCCCTCTATGGCCACCATGTCCCCATCCTCTGATGGCTACTTTCAGCAGGATAACGCACCATATCACAAAGCTCGAATCATTTCAAATTGGTTTCTTGAACATGACAATGAGTTCACTGTACTAAAATGGCCCCCACAGTCACCAGATCTCAACCCAATAGAGCATCTTTGGGATGTGCTGGATCAGGAGATTCGTGCCCTGGATGTGCATCAATATGGGCCAACATTTCTAAAAAATGCTTTCAGCACCTTTTTGAATCAATGCCATGTAGAATTAAGGCAGTTCTGAAGGCTGAGAGAGAGATGACTATATATACCTTTATATACATAAGCTACAAGTTTAATTTAAGCCCTCTACCTTAGAGATCTGAAAAAAACAACTCTTCTCCTCAAGGAGAAATTACTTTTCCCTCTGAGTGTGTAAATAGAGACATATTCTAAAAACTGAACAAAGAATCTCTATATCAGCAAGACTGTTCACGGCAGTCGGTCAGCAAAAATGAAAACTAAAACGTAAAAAAACCATTCAGGTAAAAGAAAGCGAAATCTGAAAAGAAGGCCTAATCTCGAATGGGAGTATGTGGCAGGTGGGTAGGGCTCTTTTATGGAGACTGCTGGGAGATCTGGAGATAAAATCAGTCCAGAGAGCTCCTGCTGGCGCATTGTGACATTGTGACGAGGACGATCTCGATGTTTTGGTTTTGTAGTGGTGGCTGTGCTAATGTGCTGACGGATATCTCACTCTCTCTTCTCTTTGTCTTCTTATATACATCTTTCTGTCCTTTCCCTTGGCCTGAGGGGAAGCATCTAGACAGAGAGCTGTTCGTCCCCTGTAGATTCGAGAAGGTCACCACAGCTTTCCCTCCTGCCCCGGGACAGCGCAGACCTATAACAGCTCTCGTTTTCGTTTTACGCTCGTTCCTTTGCACTCTGATAGTATTCTGCTCCTCTCTCTTGTCATGTCATTCTCTTCTTTTGCCTGTTCACTCATAGGTTAGTTTATCCTACAGTGTAGGCCTGCCAGATGAATCGAAATCAAACCAAAATCGTGATATGGCTTTGTGCGATTATTAAATCATAAATAAAATAATTCAATAAATATGTATGTGCTGCATTAGTGAAGCGCAGCACTGTGTTCATTTATGGTCACTGTGATTTTTCCAAGTAAGTCTTGTTCTTGGATCAACATAATTAGTTGATCCTGAAACAACGTTCCTATCCGAAAAGTTTGTCGTAACCCTGTCCCCACCCCTAAACCGAACCCTACCCATAAGCTATCCAATCAGAGGTGAATTATATAACACTGATGTAGTCTAACCCACCTAACCCGGGTTGTAAGCCAAAACTTGACATAAACTGTAAACCCTCAAATCTTATGTGTTGATTGAAATGTTATTCCAGGATCAACAGAGATCAACATAATCCTTTCCCTCTTTCTCTCGGTTATCTATATACTGTATTATCTCAAAAAATAAAACCTTAAAAAAAGAACAAGTATTTTTTTCTCCAAATCATGCAGCCCTACACCACAATCTAACCTCTAGACATGAATAATTATTTAATGCTTCCTTTTACAGTCCAGTGTACTTAATAGTGTACTTATGTACACCCAGTACTTGCGTGTACTTACAGTGTATTTAATAGTGTAGTTAATAAGTACATTGTATGTACATGGGTAACAGGACTGTACTGTAAATGTACTGTCAAATACGCGCCAAATAGAGCGTCAAATACGCGTCTATCGCGTCTAGTTGAACATTCGCTCGAGTTCAAATTTTTCAACTTGCGCGGAAGACATTCGCGGCAAACGCGTCGCCCAATTGGAGTCATTCGCAACGCCCGGCGCGAATGATGCATCTATTTGCGTCTTTGGAATGACTTTGTATGTAATCTACTTGCGTAAATAATTAAATTCGCGTTCGGTGTGAACACACCATTACCAGTAATTCGTCACATCAAGTGTTTTGTTGAGAAGTGGGCTGGTATCTTACTAAGCAATTAGAAAAAAAAAACACACATTAATTCAGTATTATCTGTGCATTAGTTAAGCATGAATTAATGCTTATTAGTACACCCCTATTGTAAAATGTTACCAAAACGGTTTACACAACATGTGCAGTGCAAGTTTGTCATAACATTACAATGAGATCAATATAAGTGTGTGCTTGGGACATGGATTTTAATGGTGAGATTTGGTTTTGTAAACTTGGATTTAGATTTATCCGCCAATATATTCGTTATCGGCTTTTAAATATAAAGAATTATTGGTTATCTGTTCTGTATCGGCCAAAATTTCTCATTATTCATCATTAAAAACGTTTGCGCTGAGAGAAAACATCAGTGTAGTTTGTAATTAAACTCAAGTTGCATTGATACAGTATCTCTCTCTCTTTCTCTCTCACTAGGGTTTGTTCAGTTCCCCTCAAAAAAATCTGTCATACTCAAACTCATTTAGTCTCTCTGTCCCCTCTCTTGCGCTCTCTCTTTCTATTTTCATGGGGTTGTTGTTGGTGGGTGTCTTGGAAGTCCTTCCTCTGCTCTGTTTCCCAGTGTGTGGGGGTTCAGAAGCAGAAATGGAGAAAGAGACAGCAATGAGGAGAGAAAAAAAGAGAATTAAGGAAGATGGAGAGAGATGAGGATGATGGTGAGGATCTCAAAGGAGGACAGGAGCGCAGGGAGCGTGCCGACGGACTCCTGGATGCGCAGTCAAGTCTCTGCTCCGTTTGATGTATGGATTTCTCCTCCATAAATGAAATCTGTCTGATTCTCAGCTGGAGAACATCTCGGAGGATCTGATTTCTGTGTCAGGATGATTGTTCTGCTTGGCTCAGATCTGAGATTGGCACGCACAGTGGAGGAAGTGGGCAGCAGTGAGGAAAGAGCAGTGTTTTAGCGGCGACCGTTCGACCCTGAGCTCGAGGACCAATACCGACGGTTCCGTGCGTAGGCATATCCAGAGGAAGATTTCATTGCTCATAGATTGCGCTTTCATAGCTCAGGAGACCTGGTGAAGTTCCCAGATATCTTTAATTGAAGTATAAACTCCTTTATTTCCTTGGGTGAAATAAAAATAGAAATAAAATTAGACAGTTGTTGTGAAATTGGAGTTGGGTCATCCGATTGGCAAATCGGAGCAGGTTTGGATATCCTGCAGGACGGGAACATCACAAATGAGATCTTTTTGTTTCTCAAAGACAGGAATGAAATTAAGAAAACTCTCAGACATTTCTCTTGAGAAATGAAAACAGGGCAATACACAATCTGGGTTAACATACAATCAAATGTCGCCTATATGTAAATAGGTTTTAATGGACCTGAGCTAACATAAACCTATAACGAACAGTATAATTTCCCATTGTTTTTGCATTAACTAATGTGACCTTATTGTAAAGTTTTACTGAAACCTGTAATTTCACATTTCCGCAGTCTCAAATCCTGATTAGATTTGCCAAAGCAACCAAAATCTGTGATCATAAAACTCAATATGAACCATTTTTTTCCTGCAGTTTCCAGCAGTATGCCAACAATTGCCTCATTTGTTTCCATTTTACCTAAGGCCTTTTTTCTCTTGAGAACAACCTGAGCATCAGGAGACTGCAGCAGAAGTCTCCACTTACCCTGTGTTTAATCTCATTTCTGTCTTTTTCATTTCCACCGGGATACACACAATGCCACAGATATGGTCCGATTGTTAGGGTTATGCACACACACACACATATTCCCTCTGTTCTAGTTACGATGGCTCTCTTTTGTTTATCAGATGCCTATCCAATGACTGAGGTGATCTACACCTGGACCAAAGGCCCTCAGCATTCTGTGGAGGTCCCACCTGAGTCGTCCAGCCTGGTCCAGTACGACCTGATTGGACAGACTGTGTCAAGTGAGACTGTAAAGTCCATCACAGGTACACTCACATTAAACACTATCACAATGACGCCAACATTTTTTCATGCGAATATCTTGCAGTATACACTACTGTCCAAAAGGTTGGGGTCAGTAACGCTGCCTTCACACTGGCAGTTTAAATCAGCTCCGTAATATGCAATACGTTCCCAACGGACGTCGTACTACACAGTGAAAAGCGTCGGAAGCGGGTAGAACAAAAATGGCGGAGAGATTAAAGTTTGATTCTGTCAGTTCTGTATGATTTCTCTCTGATTAGGGTTATGCTGCGTGAGGAAAGTTGCTCAGGACGTTGACATGTCAGGTCGGCTAAAAAAATATGATATAGTGGTCAATAGTTCAATGTCTACCTTCTAATTGCCCTTATAAACGTTAGAAAGTCATGAAAATAAAAAATGACATGACAACTTATCGTTATAAAATCGTTATTTATTATATTAAAAGTTAATAATTCAGGTTTGTTTATCAGTACCATAGCAACGCTCAACTTCCGCTGGAATTGTCGGATAGGAACCGTCCGTAGCTTTTCGCAGGAGTTCAAATTTTTGAACGCATCCGGATGACCAACGGACACGATTTTCTTCGCACCGCACTCGGTCGGACCCGTTTCGGACCCATTCGCATGCGGTCTGCGAATCTCCATTGGAAATTAATGACTTCCGGTCGTTTCGCAGCCGCATCGGAGCTGATTTCAACTGCCAGTGTGAAGGCGGCGTGAGACTACGTTCACACTCTCAGTCCAAATCTGAGATTGGAATCTAAAATTATTGACTGTCCACATTGTGTAAAACAACTGTTCAGATCCGATTTGAATGTCTGAATCTGATTGGATTTCAAACGGATGTCCAAAAAAATCGGATTTCAACTGACAGCCTGAACGTACACTGTAGAACTGAAGGCCTGTTCACACCGGGACGAATTTCACGTGCGTTATTCGCCGACGTTCAACGCCTCGTTACTAAACAAAGGGCGCCAATGTGAGTGTGCACACTGACGTGTAAAACGCCACGCGTAAAATAATCGTAATTTAAAAAAAAAAACGCCTCGGGTTCGTTTTTTTTTTTTTTGTTTAAAAAACTATCCGACCAATGAGATGGCGCTTTTGCTCACGCTTCTGAAGTTACAGTAAAACACAACTTGGGGGCACTCAAACACAAAACGGTCTTGGCGAGCACACATTCGTAACGGAGAAGAAGATATACGCCAAGTAGCGTCGCCGTCTACACTGCCAGGAAGAAATAAGACGAGGAAGATGCGAGGCGAGATGAATGTAGAGCTGCTGGTCTCGTCGGTGTTAGAACATAAAGAACTATATGACAAACGCGACTGGGACTACAAACATCTTGATAAAAAAAACTAACATGGAGTGGTATTTCAGAGCGAATTGGTGCCATCTAATGTCAGGGATTGAATTTGCATGTTCACTCGGCTCATCGTCAGCGAAAATCGTTTGGGTGTGAAAAAACCTACGCTATCTCAAGACCAATTCGTACGAATTCGACGCATGATTAAAAAGTGTCTAATTTGTACTAATTCGTACGACCTCACTCGTACGAATTTGAACGATTTGTCTAAACCCACGTGATGGTTAGGTTTAGGGGTGGGGTAAGGGGTAGGTCATTCATACGAATTCATACGAATTGGCCAATTCGTAAAATATTTACGATTTAGCAAAATCGTACTAATTCGTACAAGTGAGGTCGTACGAATTAGACACTTTTTAATCATGCGTCGATTTCGAACGATTTTGGTCGTGAGATCGGGTTGGAAAAAACGCGTTGAAAAACGCTGACGAATAACGCGCGCTGATATTCGTCCCGGTGTGTAAGTGCCTTTAGTCTCTTATGTTCACCACGACTGCATTTATCTAATCAAAAATACAATAAAAAAGTATTATTGTGAAATAATCTTCCAATTTATTTAAATGTATTAAGAAATTGAATGTATTCTTGTTATGCAAAACTGAATTTTCAGGATCATTACTCTAGTCTTCAGTGTCACATGGTCCTTCACAAATCATTCTAATATGACGATTTGATGCTCAGGAAACGTTTCTTATTATTTGCAATGTTGAAAACAATTGTGTTGCTGTTTTTACTGTCACTTTTTATCAGTTTAATGCATCCTTGCTGAATAAAGTATTAATCTTTCAAAAAAAATTCTTACTGACCCCAAATGATGGAATTGAAGAATATATTCATTTACGGGTTTTCTAATCTTGAAAAAATAAATAAATAATAAAAAAATAAAACTGCTGTTTTTACTGTCACTTTTAATCTGTTTAATGCATCCTTGCCGAATAAAATTAAAAAATTAATTTTTGACCCGACCAATCACAATTCCAATATGCAAGTAGATGAAAGAAAGGGATTTAGAATGAAAAATTTGCAATGATGACATTTAATGTTGAAAGTGCGATCAATATGAAACTTTTACACACACACAGACACATATAAACACATATTGAATATACGTGTGTGTGTGGGGGGGTCTTCTTTCGTACATTTTACCATTTAAAAAACATGTCGAAGCCAGCTGTGACCTCATAGACATTTTGACAATAGCTTGTTTTCATTTTATATGGCCCCTACCATGAAAACATTGGTCCCAAATCCTACATTCCATAACAATAACATATAATATGCTCTGATTGGCTGTTATTATGTCATATTATGCAGCATTTTTATATGCAGTCAACAAAATGACCACTTAAACTTCCCACGTTGAGCCTGGCTGTTACTCTTAACAGCGACTATGAAACAACATTATTTAATTGACACAGAAAACCTAAACTTACCTAAAAGTCTATCCTCGTGCTGCATTGCAAAGAACTGCTATTTCTTTCTGAAAATGCAAATCTAGAATGCTTTGATTAGACTTAATTATAGGCCACTGCTCACTCTAATGGAAGAATTACATTTTAAACATAGAGCCGCCACAGATTTGATGCCTTTACGGTTTAGCCTGTGCGTTACAAATGCCAGATGTCTTCTTCCAACAAAAACAGTAGGTCTGAACAAATACTCTCAAAGTCACGTATACACACACGTACATCTCTCAGCACGCACATTTTCAGAGTCACCTGGTCTGTGTCCGAGAGTCACCTGATCACTGAGAACATTTGATAGTGTCGTAAGCTAGATTAAAAGAAAAACAATTTTACTCATGCCACATGGCGTAATGTCAGCTTAAACGTAAAGGCGCTTGAGCGCTTTCAGAACGGCTTGTTTTTTTTTTTTACTGTGTACTTCAGTGAAACAGAAGGGGGGAGGGGGGAAAACAATGCAAATTTACTACATCTTCCTTATCAAAATGACATATACGAGATTTGGAGCATTCAGCGTGTGTTTTGATGACTGGAGCTCTGGTTCCCAATACGGCTGCAAGCCTCATTCTGTTAAGATAAGATGAATCTGCCAGCGCAGCTTAACTGCCAGAAAACTTTGCTATTCAGCCAAAATAAGTCTGCCGTGGTGACAGACTGTCATTCTTCTGACCTTGTTCCTATGCGCGTTCACTTTCAGGATTATAAGGCACTTCCCGTTTCTGTTTCTCTGCTCTTTCAGGTGAATATGTGGTAATGACGGTCTACTTCCACTTGAAACGGAAAATGGGCTACTTCATGATTCAGACGTACATCCCCTGCATCATGACTGTAATCCTTTCCCAAGTGTCTTTCTGGATAAATAAGGAATCCGTACCCGCCAGAACTGTCTTTGGTATGTGTTACTCTCAAATCTTCTGCACTGTTTGAGCCGCCAACACCATTTTCATGCAAATGTAGTGAGAAGATCTGTTTCCTTCTGTCATATCTCCCTTCCTCCCTCTATCCATTTATCTTTTTTTTTACACTTGTCTTTCTTTTTATCATTTTGTTTTATGCTGCTGTGTGTAATGCTGGGTTAATTTCGTGAAGGCTGCTTTTGAAAGTGGGTTAGCATTACTTTTCGACCCTGATTGCATCGCTGAGGATATACAGTGTGAAGTTGTGCTATACTAGAGATGCTACATTAAATTGTTTAGCAAATGACAAACGATTATGAACTGTGTTAAAGGACAAGTTCGGTATTTTACCAACGGTTACGATTGTTTTTTAGACAGATGATGCTTTCCTGAGAATTTTCAGTTTCTGCGGTAGCGTGTTTCAGATATGTCCCGCCCCTTTCTGTAATCCCAGGGTTTACTTTCAACACACTACTAACTAACTTAAACAGGCCCCGCCCCCTTTTTGGCATATGATTTTAGCGGGAATTATTTAAATGAGGGATATTGTGATGTGTTTGTTCATGGAATAAAACTTAAAGGTCCCGTTTTTTTTTTTTTTCTTTATTTCATAAGAAATACAATTTACAGCCAGAAACTCTACATGCTTATACATTCATCCTCACATTCATACCCCAGAACATACATGAAAAAACTAACACTGTAAAAAATATTGATGGTTTAACTTAAAAAAGTAAGTTTGCCTTAAAATTTTATGTTAATTGAACTGGAAAAAGTGAGTTAATACAATGAAGGAGATTAATTTAACCATCAGAAACTCAAAATTATATGTTATCTGAACTAAATAAATTATTTAAGTTGATTTGACAAAAGAAAAAATGTTGTGATTACTACACTGTAAAAAATATTGTTGGTTTAACTTAAAAAAGTAAGTAAGCTGGGTTGCCTTAAAATTTTAAGTTGATTGAACTGGAAAAAGTGAGTTAATAGAATGAAGGAGATTAATTTAACCATCAGAAACTCAAAATAATAAGTTATCCGAACTAAATAAATTATTATAAAGTTGATTTGACAAAAGAAAATATGTTGTGATAACAAATCTAGAGAATGTTTTTTACAGTGTAGACACACTTTACAAAATATATTACGACAGAAGAATAAATATGATATGAAAAAGATAGGAAAACTACAAAATTTCATATAATTATAATATACATAGAATATTACTCCATTTTTTATTATATTCATTCATTCTATTTTTACTTTCTGCTATTATCTTTTCTAAACGAAGATGTGACCTTATAACATTCTTAAAGTGATCTAAACACAAGCTTGATGATGTTTTTGTTTTAAAAATAAACATTTTCCCCATTAATAAAATTGTATTTAACAAAAGAAAACTACCTGTAAAATGACCAAGTACAATCGTTTGTGCTGTTATGGTAAGTTCTATTCTATTCGTCTTTAACCAAATTTGGACACTTGACCAGAATTTATTTACAAATGGACAAAAGTAAAATAAATGCCTCTTCTATACTCCAAAAAATCAGCAATTTGGATTATTTTCAATGTGGTATAAATATAAAAAAAAAATTTTTAGTTGCAATTATCTTGTAAAAAATGTTCAATTGAAATATTCTCAATTGGTCCTGTTCTTCATGATCCCAGTTAGTGTGTAATGTTGTTGTTAAAGTATAAAAAATATCTGTAAAATTATAAAGCTCAAAGTTCAATGCCAAGTGAGATATTTTATTTAACAGAAGTAGCCTACATCGAACGGCCCGTTTCGACTACATCCCTACATGACGTCAGTACAGTTTTTTGACTAACGTCCGCCCACAGGAATGCTCCCTCAACTCCCTCAACTTGTGCACTTCTTTACTCAGCTCTTACGGTGAATTTCTGAAGTAAAACTGATGCTTCATCTTTTGTGTTATGTACAATATACTTTATTAAACTCATCAGTATATGTTTGATCATCATTCGGACCTGGTCCGAAACAGCAGACTTGTAGGCTATTAATAAACAGTGTTGGGAGTAACACATTACAAAAGAAATACATTACAGTAACATATTACTTTTTGCTGTAACATATTACTTTTTGCTGTAACGCAGTAGTGTAAGGCATTACTAATCAATTTTCAGTAATATTTTACTCGTTACATTTCAGTGAGGCTTGTAGTTGTATTACAGTGTATTGTCTGCTTTTACTTTTTAAAGGCAACAGACTATGTGAAAGTTTTAAAGCAGTCTTTTAGTGCCAGTTCAGAGCGGTCGCGTCTGGAACATTGTTTTTTTTCCTCATAAACGAACACGAAAACTAAAATAAAATGAATATTTTAAGTTCTATGGAGACTGGAGAGCCAATTACACTTAATTGCGCAGTGTAATTACAATTATTTTTTTGTCACGCATGAATGTGTGTCTTTTTCCTAATAATAAAAATAAAACATAGACTGATATTTGTCTAATGTCTGGAGTCCTTTAAGGAAATAGCCTATATACGTTTCAATACATGAATTTTCTGAGAATTTTTATTTGTCATGTCCATAATGCTGAACTTCCCCAATTTTAAATAATTTACATTAACTAGTTTTGTGGTGTAGGTCTACGTATTTTATAATTTTAACTTCAAATAATACTAATAGCCTAATTTAAAGAAGGTAGCATTGGATATGGACGGTAAAGAGAATAACGCTGGAGTTGGAAGAGGTGTGTCGCGATTCTGTAGGTTCGTGGATGTGGCGAATCGCGATTTCGGTTTCATATTGCATATCGTTACAGCCCCAATGTTAAGTTCTACTTAGTTATTTTGGTGAAAGTAACTCAAAAGTAATACATGAGTAATGTAACGCATTACAATTCTGGGACAGTAATATTGTAAGGTAATGAATTACTTTTAAATAACAGTAACAAGTAATACCTAATGTATTACAGTTTGGAAGTAACTTGCACAACACTGTTAATAAATAATGGATGCATAAAACCAGATGTCAAATACGTTATAATAACCGTAATTAAACTCCTAAACTATACCTGTTCCATCTCTATACAGCACTCTGACTCTGTAGGCATTATTGTCCGACTCTCATTATTGTCCGTCTCTGATATTATCATCATTCCGTGAAATGAAATTGCATGAGCTGAAGCTCCGCCCCCTGTGCCGGCAGCAGCAGCTTATTTGCATTTAAAGGGCACACACCTAAACAGCGCGTTTTTCTGAGCCCCAAAAAATGACAATTAAACATGCTGTAAAAAATTATCTTTTGGGTATTTTGAGCTGAAACTTCACATACACATTCTGGGGACATCAGAGACTTATTTTACATCTTATGAAAAGGGGCATAATACGGGACCTTTAAGACTACAATCGATGCGTTTCAGGGAGTTCAGAAACAGACACTGATGTAGATCTCATTATTACTCTCGAGAATAACTCCCGCTGGAGTCACTTTGAACTATGTAACTTTTTCATGCTCAAACAGCAACATTACACTACAAGTTGAAAAAACATAATAGGTCCTCTTTAATAAATCTTTTCAATGGTAGTGTATGTACAGTGTGAAATCTCAAATCTTGACAACCAAGGATTAATTACTAACCGAGAATATGTGTGAAGCAAGATAATCATCTGTGTGAAGGGGGTTTTCTGGTTGTGTTAAAGTGTTAGTTTGGTTTGGTTTGGCTTCCGTCCTGATGCATGATGCTGTGATGCGTCACAAAGTACTGAATCATAACGCGTGTCACGAAGTGGATCATATCATAAGGTAATTGGCGATACCCAGTACTATGAAAATGATAGTTTGGTTTTGTGTGTGTTGCAGGATCAAGTTAACAAACAAAAAAATGTGAGTGTAAGCTTGTTAAATGAGCTTCATGTTCACGATTTCACCTGCCCATACAGTCTTAAAGGATTAGTTCACTTTTGAAAAAACTTTTGCTGATAATTTACTCACCCCCATGTCATCCAAGATGTCCATGTCTTTCTTTCCTCAGTCGAAATGAAATTAAGGTTTTTGATGAAAACATTCCAGGATTTTTCTCCATATAATGGACTTCAATGGGAACCGGATGGTTCAAGTATCAAAAGACAGTTAATAACAGTTTCAGATGCAGCTTCAAATGTCTTTAAACGACACCAGACGATGAATAAGGGTCTTATCATGCGAAACGATCGGTTATTTCAAAACGTAAATTTCAAAATGTAACTTTTCTAAGGACAAATGCTAGCCTTGCTCTATTCTCTGAGGCGCGTTTGTAACGTCACGTAATACGTAATTATGTTCAAAAGGTCACGGGCGACGTAGCCAGAAGTACAGAATCAAAATCGTCCGACATCGTTGTTTTACCTTTTAATTCCTTTTTTTGTAAACGGCGTTTGGGTTAGTTTGCACGTTCAACCTATGCGCAGAGCCCGTCTAACGGAGAGCCTTGGCAATTCCTATTAGCCCCGTTGTGTATTATCCTGGTTGCAGTTCCATTAGAATTCCACTGGAGGTGATCGCGGGCGAGAGCAGAATGAATGGGAGTCTATGGGGCTAAACGGCTAAATGTATCCCTTTCACCTGCTTGTCGTTAAATTAACATAGATTTTATTGTTGATTACGCAAGTTCACTATAGATTATAGGACAAAAGTCGAATGAACAAGTACTTATGTCCTTTTGATTTCTTACAGGTCAGGCCGTTGTTGGCCGGACGTCATCGTTGTGTGACGTCATCACATTTTTGAACGGATTTTTAGAACAGATAAGTGAACTTAAAAATGCAATTTTCAGCTGAGTGTATTATCTTAGCCCTCCCTTTTGGATACAACTTTCAAATTACTTGAAAAAAAATTACATCCTGAGAAAAGTGGATTTCTGGGGATGAAACCCCATTGACTCCCATTCATTCTGCACTCGACCGCGAGCGCCCCCGCATGGACAGAGACGCGTTACTGCAGCCAGTCCTGAACCCGGAAGTAACCAGCCAGTGCCAATTCTCTTCAATTAGACATTCTCTGCTATGCGTTCAACTTGTAAACACTGACTCTGTACTTCCGGCTACGTCGCCCGTGACCTTTTGAACGTAATTACGTATTACGTGACGTTACAAACGCGCCTCACAGAATAGAGCAAGTCTAGCATTTGTCCTTAGAAAAGTTACATTTTTGGAATAAGTTTTGAAATAACCGATCGTTTCGCATGATAAGACCCTTATTCATCGTCTGGTGTCGTTTAAAGACATTTGAAGCTGCATCTGAAACTGTTATTAACTGTCTTGTGGACCATCCCATTGAAGTCCATTATATGGAGAAAAATCCTGGAATGTTTTCATCAAAAACCTTAATTTCGTTTTGACTGAAGAAAGAAAGACATGGACATCTTGGATGACATAGGGGTGAGTAAATTATCAGCAAAAGTTTTTTCAAAAGTGAACTAATCCTTTAATAGTTGAGGCGCAAGCTCTCGTTTCCACTGGCAGGCATCGCTTGAGCTCCATGTGCCCGATCAGTCCTTATCTTTACATGACAAAAACACATCTACATACACTGGCACACGCTCGCTCGCGCACACACCTCCTGTTTCCCTCCACACATAACCTGGGGCACTAGAGATGCTGAGAATAGCACGCTCTCATTCTCCACTGGAAAAGTGTAACAATGACCCACCTTCAGATGGCTACTAACAGTGCGGTGCGCTTGGACTCGGGCCAGAGGAGCGGCTTTTGGTGTCCTAGATGGAAGTGTGCTTAGTGAAGGGGTTTCTGGGTAATGACAGGGTGGGTTTTTGATGCAACGCAGCAGGAGACCACAATGATCTGTTGTTTATCTGTTCTGGGATGGCGTCCATATTTCGCTTTCTCTACACATGGATCTAGTGTAGGCTTCCTAATGGCTCAGTTACTGATTTGTTTTACTACCTTTGTCAGCACAATGTAGTTTGAAATTAGTTTGGTAGTGTTTAATGAAACGTTTGCCTTGTTTTTCTCTACTTGGACCATTTAAGCTGTAAAAAATGGGTCATTTAGTTGTAATGTCAGAACAGTACATTCATGAAGTGCGATGTATAATATACATCAAATCTCAACTTGATGATTTTTTATTTATTAATGCAAACTATATTATCACCCAACTCTTTATACAAAGATTTGATATAAGTCCAACTTTATCTGATGGGCCTGTACTACAGTATAAAGTATATATTGTTGGAGAAAGTAAACTAAATTACATTCATACAGCTCAGCTAAATGCCACGGAGATATTAAGACATTATAAGCATTAACAAGCTGCTTTTGAACAATGTGTATATTGTGTAAAATGCCATACAAATAAATCTTACTTGACATGAGTCGAATACAATTAGCATATGCGCATATGCTAATAATCTTTCACATATCCATGCCATAAACTAGAATATAAAATAGAATAGGACCCATTCAAGAAATTGACTGAGAATCAATGCGGTTTGACATCAAATCTGACATCTTCACATAACATTGTCGAAACTGGTTTGAACAGACATGAGGGTCAGTACATATTCACATAATTGTCTTTAAATGTGAACTAGTTACTTTTTTCTGTTAGTTAGCATCTGATAGAAGGCCGTGACCGGCTCTGTAACCTCATTTGTTTGCTCTATTATTAGTGTTGGCTTGTTTTGGGGACAGTTCGCTCATCCTTCTCAGCCAATAGCAGAAAGGCACTAAAGCAAAGCTCTCGCAGTACTGTGGATTCGGCAGTGAAACGGAAGAAAAAAACACATCCAGCACCTCTGGCTAAATGTAGCTTGTGATGTACCTATTGATCGCTCCAGATCGGTCTGTATGTGGGCGTTTGTGAGTGCGCTGTGATCGTGTGAAGTTTTCCAGAGAGTGTGGATGATTCTCCAGAGCTGTGAGCTCATCTTATAGGCAGTTTTTGGTTTAAACCCGAGTTCGATGCAAATCCCTCGGCCTGCCCCCGCAGATCCGAGTGCCCCCGTGAGCACTAGCAGCTCCTGTTTACCGCTGTAGCTAGGTAACTCAGGTAGAGGTGTTGACTTCACTGTTTTATTCATGCTTTTGTCCTTTGACCAAATTAACATGCACAGAACAGCACTTGTGTTTGTCTACCACAGGTATGTGGTAAGAGATCCAAAGAATGACACTCACGGAAGGCAGTAGCAGCTTTGAGACATGCATTATAGGGTGCAGTTGATGGAGATTTGTGGCATGCACATCCAGGGCACGAAGCTCCCGTTCCACCACATCCCAAGGATGCTCTATTGGGTTGAAATCTGGTGACTGTGGGGGCCATTTTGGTACAGTCAACTCATTGTCATGTTCAAGAAACCAATTTGAAATGATTCAAGCGTGTTTGTGACATGGTGCGTTATCCTGCTGGAAGTAGCCATCAGAGGATGGGGACATGGTTAGGGTTGGGTATCGTTTGAATTTGAACGATTCTGATTCCGATTCCTTGATTCGATTCCGGTTCCTAACGATTCTCGATTCTGATTCTTTTAAGAGGCAGGGTCAAAAAAGTTTAGCTAACCTTGCTAACCAACGGCCTTTCTGAAGGAAATACTCCTTCTGTCACAAATATTCCTTTTGTCACAAATTTTGCATTTTGCCGAGATTTCGTTATTTTTAGAAAAGTGAAGCCACACTTTGGATCGCCGACGTAAGCTACTCATGTTCGACTCGTCAAATGCTTTGCTGCATACCTCGGTTGTAACGAGTGGTTATTTCAGTCAAAGTTGCTCTTCTATCAGCTTGAATCAGTCGGCCCATTCTCCTCTGACCTCTCGCATCAACAAGGCATTTCCGACCACAGGACTGCCGCATACTGGATGTTTTTCCCTTTTCACAGCATTCTTTGTAAACCCTAGAAATGGTTGTGTGTGAAAATCCCAGTAACTGAGCAGATTGTGAAATACTCAGACCACGCTCAAAATTGCTTAAATCGCCTTTCTTTCCCATTCTGACATTCAGTTTGGAGTTCAGGAGATCGTCTTGACCAGGACCACACCCCTAAATGCATTGAAGCAACTGCCATGAGATTGGTTGATTAGATAATTGCATTAATGAGAAATTGAACAGGTGTTCCTAAAGTAAAATATTTCTATAATATGTCAAATAATATATGAACTAAAAAGGATTATAGTTTGAAATATTAAGAACAATAGATAAATATTTTAGGACCTTTAAGTTTTTTTTATTTTTCAAAGTTTTCTTTTTGACAATTAAAAACTTTCCCCACAAATTGTCATTATTGTAATGTTTTTTTTTTTTATTTATTTTAATTCTTAGGTGATTTTTAATATTAGATTTATAGTATTGTATTTTTAGTATTGAAAAAAAAGTACTTATGATAGTGTTTTTATTAAATAAGCATAAAGGCAGTACAACAAAAAACATCATGTATAATTTATTTACACATTATTACGATAATAAGAAGAACTGATGGCACATGTGCTTAATGCCAATACAAATAATGCAAATGCAATGGTCATAAAAATATTTTTGTTTGTTGTTGAAATTTGACCCAGACGTGTTCTTGACAGGCTTCGTTTCAAGTGGACTCGAGTGGTTCAGAAAACAGCTGTCACGCCAACCAACAAACCATTACTGTGAAAGTGTCTTTTCGTGTCCGTGTTTATTTCTAACATCTACAGGCACTTGCAAACTCAGGAATACAGAGAAAATATGTAGGAGAGTGTGTTAGTCTTGTGTGCGGGGTTGGCTTTATGTGCAAGAGGTTTGTGTGTGTGTTTTCTTATGTTTTATTAGCGTGTGCATGTGGGTGTATGTGTGAGTCGAGAGAGATTCTGTGTGTGTGGGAGGAGAAGGGATACAGGCTGCCTCCGTGATTGTGTGTATTTGTGTGTTGGTGTGTGTGTGTGTGACTCACGTCTGGCATGCTCACTGCTCTGTGGCAGAAACGCTTCCAACTTAAGACATTCGGGTTAAGAGTGAATTCCTGACTCCCCCTGGTGGTTCACAGTGTTACTGCTATAGAGTTCATCGTTTCGCGTGACCCCATAAACCAAATAACCCTGTAGATTGACCAAAGCGTGAGTGTTTGGAGAAGTCCTGCAAGCCGAACATTGTTAAAAAAATATATATGTAAAATCCAAATAATAACAAGATATAGCTCATCATAAAGGAGGAGAAAATACTCCTAAATAAGTAATTTTTCCATATTCCAATTAAGCAAAATGTTGAACAACGGCTGAAATAACGATCTTTTTTGATTGACATCACAAATCCCTTTATTTCTCAACTATTTTCATGATTCAAACCATTCTTGAAGGATATAATCAAGACCCTTTGCGATTTATTTTTTGTCATTAGCTCTTAAAAATAGAGTTTTTTTGCAGTTTTTTTTTTCCAAAGAATCTTTCAGTGAACATTGCTTAAATTTAACCATTTTATTATTTGAAAATAATAATAATAATAATAATAAATAAATAAATAAACAGAAAGTTTCCATGATTGTTAAAGGTTCTTCATTGAACCATTGATGCCAATAAAGAAGCTGTATTTTTAAGAGTTTTATGCAAATAAATGAGATTACACAATTTCGATACTGCCTAAAAGTGGAAGATCTCTTCTTTCAATTATTGGTTCATTATGCCTTATTGTGTCTTTATATCCAGTTAGCCTAATGTTATGGACTTTTGTGGTAAACTAATGGGGTACTAATAGTTTTGCTCATTGATTTTAAACTCTCAGCAAATTACATTGTTTCATGGTGGTCAGTTTTAATGAACCCCTAAGGGAAACACAGCCTGGAAAGAGAAGAGAATAAAGGAATTATTATCACTAATATATAGAGAGTTTTGAAATATACTCAAACAGTTGGTTTACATTTATGATTTGCACTCACAGGTGAAGTAGATTTACCGGTTTATAAGCAACAAAGACGGATTATGTCAGTAGAAATGACCTATAAAGATCAGTATTTTCATTCTGAAGTCATTACAGACCATCTTAATTATCATAACTTAAAGGAGTAGTTCAGTTTTAAAGAAACTTTTACTGATAATTTACTCACCCCCATGTCATCCAAGATGTCCATGTCTTTCTTTCTTCAGTCGAAAAGAAATTAAGGTTTTTAATGAAAACATTCCAGGATTTTCTCCATATAATGGACTTCAATGGGAACCAAATGGTTCAAGGTCTAAATGAGAGTTTCAGTGCAGCTTCAAAGGCCTTTAAACGACACCAGACGATGAATAAGGCTCGTTCGTGACTCTCCTGTTCGAACTCGTTCATCAAAATGAACAAATCTTTTTTCAAGTCATGACTCGAAGGGTCCTAGAAAAGACCTCTGTAAAGCGAGCTGGTAATGGGAAAGCGCCATAACACTGTTTAGTTACGGTGTCTATGAAGCCCCTCCTTCCGAAAAGTGTAATGTGCTCTGATTGGTCGGCTGGACCAGTTTGTTCTGATTGGTCAATTGCTTCCAGCGTGTCTCCTTACCATAACTGTATGTTTCAACACACTACTACCTAACTCAATCAGGCCCCGCCCCTTTATTTTGCGTATGCCTTGGGCGGGAATTATTTAGATGAGGATTATTGTGACTTGTTCGTTCCAGGAAGAAAACTCAAGACTACAATGGAGGCGTTTCAAGGAGTTAGATATAGAGAATAACTCCCTTTGGAGTGACTTTGTGCTTTGTAAGTGCTCAAACAGCAACACTAAAGAAAGCCGAAAATGAATTTGAATGTACTCTTCTCACAGGAATCACCACCGTGCTCACGATGACGACCCTCAGCATCAGCGCGCGCCACTCCCTGCCCAAGGTCTCGTACGCCACGGCCATGGATTGGTTCATCGCGGTGTGTTTCGCCTTCGTCTTCTCTGCTCTCATCGAGTTCGCCGCCGTGAACTACTTCACCAACGCGCAGGCGGAGAGAGCCAAGAGAAAACAGGCCGCCGCTGCCGCCAGTGCCAAGAGCTCCACAGCGTCAGGCAAAGCCAAAGACACAGAGGAGGTCCTACAGGTCAGATGCTGTTACACACATTACAAACACTACATCTACTAAACTATAAAACACTTTAACATTGGATGGGATGAGCCATGTCTGAAACTGTGTATAATTGCTGTTACGCTGTACATCAGTTCATTTATTAATGCTGAGAGGTTCCCATTACAAGCTCCAAAGACATAATTATGATGTTATGTGCGTTCAAGCGATTTTCAATGAGGATAAAGTGGACGCACTGGCAAAGTTTTACTTACCAAGTTGGTTGGTGCAACCTGTATTTTATCATTCGGCTGCTGCCAAAAACAGTGATGGGAAGAGTATTTTTGTCATTAATCTTATTACAGTCTCAACCAGTAGTATTTTATGGCAAGTTTAATAGCTTTTTTTTTAGCAGCACACAAAATGCATGGAAACTAAATTGTATATGTTATGTTTCATCTTGCATAAAGAAAATAAAAGCTATTTTAAGAACCATTTAGTTTTTTGGCATGTGCATTAGCCTATCTTTATGGGAATTAAGAATTTTTTTTTCTTCAAAAACATCATAATCCTAATGTAATGCATCCTTTTGAGTTTGTGTTTTGGTAATTCTCATTCTCTGTTATTGTCATTAGATTTTCGAAACTCAATTGCAGTAAAAAGGACACATAATTGTAATTTGTTATTTTAATAAAAATGTATTTTATTTAAATGTATTTTAACCCTAAATTCGAGGCAGTATAACATACTGTATATTACCACCAGTGTTGGGTGTAACTAATTACTAAGTAATTAGTTAATTTAATTACTTTTCCCTTGAAAATGTAAAGTAAGGAATTACTCTTAATTTATCTGTAATTTAATTACAGTTACTTCTGATGTAATTGAGGTAAATCAATCCGATCTCACAGCGATTCGTGTGCATTTTATGAGGTGTCTAAATCGTATGACCGCACTCCTACAAATTCGTATGAATTATTGTAAAATATGTATGAAAAAAGTGTGAAATGTCATGAGATCAGACATAAAACAATAGTGGGTTCAACATCAAAATGTATTGTCTGATGCTAAAAAGTATGTTTTTATAATCCACCTTGGTCTGTTTAAGGATAATTCATGCAATTTTATAGTATTTATTTGAACGATTTAAAACAAATTCGTGTCTATCTTGTATTATTCAGCTGGTTGAGATTGATATGGGATTTTGAAAGTAATTAGTAATTAAAAGTAATTAAATACACTAAAAAATGCTGGGTTGTTTTAACCCAATTTTGGGTAAAATATGGACAAACCCAGCCATTGGGTTACATTTTTAAATGATAATTTTAACCCAATAGTTGGGTTTGTCCATATTTTACCCAAAACTGGGTTGAAACAACCCAGCATTTTTTTAGAGTGTAATTAGTACAGTAATTTAATTACACTGTTGAAGAGGTAATAACTAGTAATTAATTACTTTTTTAGAGTAACTTACCCAACACTGATTACCACGATGCATAAACACTTTTAAATATAGTTATTTTTCCACATTCCACTCATAATAATCTGTGGAAATATGTCAGGTTGCAATGCAACAAATGTTAATAGTCTTCATTTTCCTGAAGCAAAACATAGTTTCTTATTATTTATATGGTCTTTTGGAATTAATTTGGGTTAAATGATCTATTGTTCTTCACTGGTTTTGAGATCCGGCCAAAAAATCCGGCCCACAGTTTCATCTTAAAACACTTCTGCAAAAAAATAAATAATGTGTAAAATTACTATGCATAAATTACGTTTATGCATACTACTTAACAAGTCATTTGTTTATGCATACCACTTTACAAGTCATGACTTACAAGTCATTTTTGTGTTTTTGTGTCGAGTTGGGACATCATGGTAGTTTTGAAGCGTAAACGTCACGAAACGGATGCTAGTTTAATTACAGCTGCACACATTGCGAGTGGTCTTTTGCTGGGATAATGTGTGTAAGCTGCGATGGCGGATTAGAAGTGGCACATGCTGACAGCTGTGAGACTTAGTGAGAGTGTGTCTGACTGTTGACGTGATGTATTACGGGACTGTTTTTTGGTCGTTCATTTTTACTGGCTGTTGGAGATGTTAATGTCCCTTATCTAATGGTGGCTCTCTGTAAGCCTTTCAAATCACCAATATTTCTCTTCCTCCTTTTCTCCCTCTCTCTGTCTTCTGCTTGTCATAACACACATTTCTGTTCGCGAGTAGAAGGGTTCTTTACGTGAATGGAAAACCAGATGCAGGTTATTGGAGCTCGTATGACTCAGTCGGTGAGCTCAACACAGCGGGAACTACTGTACGTTTGACTTCATACGCGTTACAAATAATCCAGCCTGGGAATTCATCGGCATTATAGCTCAGCACTCACATTCCTGATGTTCGGTTCTGCGTCAGAATGTCATAGATAGACTACAGTACCAAGCTAAAAGTTTGGAATAATACTAAAAAAATATAAATAATAAACTACACTCTTAGAAGAAAAGGTTCTATATAGAACCTTAAAAGGTTCTATCAGCGCTACGTATTTGGAACCCCTAAAAGGTTCTATACACTCTTAAAAAAGGGTTCCTCTGGGTTCTATATAGAACCGTGGGGTTCCACTTGGCCAATAGACAGCCCATTCTCACTCCCAAGGCGTCACCTAACTGACGCCTTGGGAAGCATTTGGACATGCTTCAATATCTGACGCTTTAGGCGCCCTTTAGCGTCAATTAGATGACGCCCTAGGATCGCGTGTACCCTACCCCCACCCCACACCTAAACCTAACCGCGTCCTCTAACAGACGCTTTCCTTTAGCGTCAGTTATATGACGCCGTAGGATCGCGTCATGTAAGTGACGCTAAAGGGCGCCTAAAACGTCAAATATTGAAGCATGGTCAAAGGTGACGCCTTGGGGTGAGAATGCGTTGCAATAGAACCTTTAACCAAAAAAAAAAATGGTTCTATATAGAACTATTTTGGAGTTCCATATATGAAGCGGGGGATGGAACCATTTCTGGTTCTAAATAGAACCATTTCTTCTAAGAGTGTATGGTGAAGAGACTGTATTCAGAAGAGACTAATTAAAATGATCAAAGTGACAGTAAAGACATTTATAATGTAACAAAAGATTTCTATTATAAATTGCTGTTCTTTTGAACTTTCTATTCATCAGATAATTCCATAAAAATTATGAAGCAGCACAACTGTTTCAACTTTGATAATAATGCAAAGCATGAGGTATGTGTAGGAATGTATTTATGTTGCACGCCTGCATACCTACATGTATCTATGACAAGTAGTTATTCGTCAATTGTAGTAGGTTCTTTGAGGGTAGGAATTCGCACACAGAGCTGTTGTATTGAGTCTGTTTCTTCTCTCCTCACAGCTTGCTCTAACATATTTTCCATACACCACAAGACACCAATTACACTTTGCCAACTGTTCATTTCTCAGAGGAAATGGTGAAAAATATGAGGGTGAAACTGGGCTATCAGGTCCAGTGAGAGATAGAAAGATCTCTCTTCACTATAATCCCAGTGTGTGTGTTTAGCTCAAGTACAAAACCATTTAGATCTATTCCAATTCCAAGTGTGTTTTAGTGTAATAGTGTTGTAATATATAGTTTCCCCATACAGTACGGCCAAGACCCAAGAAGACAGAAAGCGGGTCATTGAAAGTGTTATTGAAAGCTTGCTTGTTTTTGTGCATTGACAAATGTACTTTCAATCAGGAATTTCATATACACATGCATGCATACTGTAAAAAATATTGGTTTAACTTAAAAAAAAGTAAGTAACCTGGTTGCCTTAAAATTTTAAGTACATTAAAAAGGAAAAAGTGAGTTAATACAATGAAGGAGAATGATTTAATCATCAGAAACTCGAAATTATATGTTATGAACTAAATAAATTACAGTTGATTTGACAAAAAAAAAAAATGTCGTGATTACTAATCATGAAAATATATTTTTTACAGTCGCACACGCATGTGGGGACTTACCATAGACTTTCCATAGACATAATGATTTTTATACTGTACAAACAGTAAATGATCTCCCCTTACACCTACCCATCACAGCAAACATCAGAAATCTGCATTTTTGCATTGTCAAAAAACATCAGTTGATATGATTAATAAGCTGTTTTCCTCATGGGGACCAAAACATTTCCTCACAAGGAAATTGCCATCTTTGAGGTGATATTTTGTTCCCATAATGTAGGCTTTACCAGGCCACACACTACACACACACACACTGAGTGGACTCATCTCTTGTCCTTGTTTATATGAAAAAAAGCTGTTTTTAGAATAGCTCCACCCTCCTCCTCCTCCGCACACCCACTAACAGCAAACCATCTGATCATAAAAGCTCCTTACAGCCCTGAACGTTCCTGCAAACGTGACGTCTGCTCAGTTTCATTACACACACATTCAGTTCCTGATATCTCCTTTAAAATGTCTTCAGTGATGCTTTTAAGTGTTCCACAAACAGAAATGTTATGTGTAAAGTCGTTACTTTAACTGCCTGCAATACAATCGTTTCCTCAATTTCTGAATTTACTTTGAATCGTTTGTGTCTGTTGCGAGACTTTTGCATGTCTTCTCATTAAAAACGCAAGTTTGGTAATGCAGATGTGGCGATGCAATAGTGTCATCAAAACATTTCGAAAATTATTAAACCAAACTTGAATTTATATTGCTTCATATTACAGTGTTATTTAGTCTCTGCTTGCTTTATGTTTAAAGTTACTGTCAGCAACCAGTTTAATGAAATTTCTGCCATTATTTACACACCCTCAAGATGTTCCAAACAACTTTATTAACTTTATAGAATTTATTTATTTGGTTGGACACAAAATAAGTTATTTTGAAGAATATGGGTAACCAAACAGTGACATAATATATGGAAGTTAAAGGGGACCACACTGTAAAAAATATTTTCTAGATTTGTTATCACAACATATTTTCTTTTGTCAAATCAACTTTTTAATAATTTATTTAGTTGAGATAACTTATTATGTTGAGTTTCTGATGAGTTTCTGATGAACTTTTTCCAGTTCAATCAACTTAAAATTGTAAAGCAACCAGGTTACTTACTTTTTTAAGTTAAACCAACAATATTTTTTACAGTGTAGTAATCACAACATTTTTTCTTTTGTCAAATCAACTTAAATAATTTATTTAGTTCAGATAACATATAATTTTGAGTTTCTGATGATTAAATTAATCTCCTTCATTGTATTAACTCACTTTTTCCAGTTCAATGAACTTAAAATTTTAAGGCAACCAGGTTACTTACTTTTTTAAGTTAAACCAACAATATTTTTTTACAGTGCATTAACTCTTTGGTTACCCAATTGGCTAAGCCACGCCCTCAAACACGAAGAGCCAATCACAGTGCGCAGCTAACCCAATACTCTCGGATATTCTCTGCTTCCACGTCCATTGAAATGCAATACAGTTAGTCAGTTTTCATTCGTTTTTTCTTGTCATTTTATGTTTAAAATGGTCAAACGGTGTGCATGGGGTACATGCAACTCCGACACTAGGTTTACGAGAGGCTGGGCGATGGTGTGTATTTTTTTACCCTTTCCTAAGCCACATATCAACCGAGATAAGTGTCTGCTCTGGATTAAGTTATGCGATTTATTTATGCGGTAGACCACAACACTAACTAAACGTGGATAAATTAAACAAGGATGTCAACAACGTATTTGAACGTTATCTTATTTGAATGTAAAAGTTAGGCTAACTTTAGCCAAACATTAGAAAACATTAGCTTTAGCTTTTAGCTGCATTGTTCATCATGTCACTTAGCTTCATTAACATATCTGTAAATATCCGAGATAACAAATGTTATCAATATTGTGTTGAATGATTCATGTAAAAACTGTAGCACCAAATGGTGATGGCAACGATATGCGGTTTAACATTTTTGCCTGGAGCTGAAGCTTTTCATTGACCTTCTCAACAATAAAAGTATTAATATAACCCTCCAATGCATAGTTAAGGCCCTTTAGGTGACTTCGAGATGATAATCTTTCTGTCTCCAAAAATCACCAATTGCCTTCTGTGAAATGTCTCCTACTGTGACCGCTGCCATAGCGCCTGTCCCCGAATGTTGACTGTTGTCTGAGTGAGTGGAGGGGGCGTGGCTTATCCATAGGTCAATTGTTTGGTTACCCAACTAATTGTTTTTGTTGCAACTTGAACAGCAAAATACAGACACAAAATACAAAGTGTCACATTTACATTGAATAAGTTAGTAATTGAAAGTAAAAGAAAAAAGTAAGAAAAGTAAGTAATTGAAAGTAAGAAAGTAAATGTGAAATTTTTACATAGAAATGCTGAAATATTCTCTTGTAAAAATGTACTTCAATAATCTCTATTTTATTCACGACTTTGAAATGATGTATATATTTCATGTTTTTTTTTTTGTTTGTTTGTTTTTTACAGTGCAGGAAAAAGTATCTTTGTGTTTGCTGAGAAGATCCGTTTTGCGCTTTAGTGACGTTTTCTCTCTTTTACCCAACAGCAAACCTCGGATACCAACGGCAACCTGCGAAAACGCGTCAACTCCAGCATTCAGTCTCAACCGGACTCCAAGAAAACCCAAAGAACCGAAACGTCTAGCAAGAGCGCCGCAGCCACATCCAAACCAACTCTGACCAGCCAATCATCTTCCACCTCAGAGGGTACCAGCAGTTTCTCCAGCCAATCACGTCTAAGCCCCAGTTCTGCCAGCCAATCAAAAACAGCCCCTTCCTCCAAGACCACACCGCCAGCCCCGCCCTCTACGCCAACAGTTCCCGAGAAACCGTCGCCCGGAGCGACTGCTGGCTCCGCCCCTCTTCACCATCTCCTCGGCCCGAAATTAGAAAATATTAAAAAGAAGGAAGCCAAGGCCGCACCCCAACCTGCCGCTCCCGCGACCGGAGGAGCCAGCAAGATCGACGAATATGCGCGTATTTTATTCCCAGTGTCCTTTGGGGCATTCAATATGGTGTACTGGGTGGTTTACTTATCCAAAGAAACCATGGAGGCCAAGGGAGGCTAACAGGAACAGGCTTGGTTGTTTGTACCATTTTTTTTTCTACAACTCGCTGAACAAATGAAATAAGGAGACCTCTTAAGGATTACTTCAACTATATTTCCAAGCAATTCCAAGAAACGAAATTCTATTGCGGCAGACAAAACTGGACGAGCGCACGGAAGATAACTTTTTTGTTGTTGATCAAAATGGCCGTACGCAAGATTAAGCATGTGGATATATTATAATAAGTAAAAATAATTACATTAAAAAACACTCCAATAGATTTATCTGTTGTCTTGAATAGCCATATTTCCGGCCTGTCCTATTTATCGCCGGACACACTGAAGACGAAACAATACCAGGGCCGTTTAGTCTATTTTTATATAGAGACACTTCTGGGAGAAAAAAATATCCTTCTTTCGAAGAATCTTTTTCGGAAACCCAATAGATCTGAACTGACCTTGCGGATGTCTGCCAAGAAGACATATTTCTGACATAGTATTTCTTTCAGTTCTTTCATGAATGGTATCTATTCGGTGTTTTCTCGCCGAGAGGAAACGTTGGAAGGGAGCGTGTGCTGATCAGTGAAAAACACATATGCATGTCTTTTATTTTTTAAAGAGACTGAAATAATTTTCGTCGTTACAAATTAAGTCGTTAAAGCGCAAATTATGGTTTTCTCTCATTGTTTTTGAAGTTGAATGGCTTGTTTTTAGTTAAGTTCAGTTTTAATTTCCATTGTTTCAGTACTTTTTGTTTCAGTACTTATAGCTGATACATTCTCTGCTATAAACATGGACATAGGAAGGAGTTTCACCAAATGAAGCACACGGCATGATGCTTCTGGAGTCATTTAGAACAATAAGAGGATTAAACTGACTGATGTTGTCATAGACGATCCAGAGGACGATGAAAACCTCCACCAATCCACATAGGGCTGTTTTTTGTATGTGTATATTGGATTTAAACCGTGATTGGTTGAGGTCTTCATTATCCGTCAACTATTAGTTTTCACAGAAAGTCAATGTTAAAGGAATAGATCACTCAAAAATGGTCCCATGGAACAAAAACGGAAATGTTTAGTCAGATGTTTGATGTCAACGTCCAAAAATAACAACCAAAAATGCATTATTAACCCTAAATCCGTATTCTGGACAAATGTGGGCAAAATAGTTTTGATTTATTTTTTTTAAAAATACTTCCCTTGATCTGAGCGGTACAAGACTTGGCTACTTTTCCTAAGTTTGCCTCCTGAACACACAATTTTTTTTTTTTGACTCAATTCTACAATGTTAAGTGGGTGAAAAAAACTCCTTAATCTTGTATTTGGGTCAAAAATGGGCACCAATAGAAATGCATGGGAAAAAAATGTAATTTAGACAGCAAAGTCACTTCATCTTTGGGTTTTAGCTCTAAAAACTTATTGGAATGATATTTTAATGTAGTTAAAAAAAATAATAATAAAACTACATAGTAATTCATTTACATAGAAATAATTTACATAGAAAATATGGTACTTTTTGAAGTAAATAAATTCAAAAATACCCCCAAAATTTACAAAAACACGATAAATGGATAGACAAAACTTTATCGAGGACATTGATATAACATTTATAATAAATACAAATTATTATCGCACCTCTGTGCCCACATTTGTCCACAATTACAGGATTAAGGGCTATAAAATGAATACGGTTTGAGGGCTACAGAAGCCCAGATGACTTTGAAGCCATATGATAGCTTTGTGTGAGAAACTGACATTTTTTAATAGATGTGAATGTGCATAAGATGTGGCTATATGGATGCAACAAAAATGAAAAAAATGAACTGATACCGAAAATTCAGGATGCACGGTCGAAAACCGAAACAAAAAAATAAATATTAAAATAATGATCAATTAATTATTTGCTTCATATTAATAACAACGCTAAAAAGGTTTTTGCGATTATTGGATAGCAGGTTCACTACAAATATTTGTTGATGCTTCAACAGAAAACAGAACTGACCAAAAGATTTTTAGATTTAAGAAACCTGTTAAAATCAAAGTGAATATGGTCAATCCAGAGCTAGTGTTTGACTCTGTAGCTTATACACGAATTAGACGCTCAACACTGTCAAAACGTGCCATCTGAGAAGCGTTTATTAAACATCGGTTTCGGTGATTGATTTCATCCCTTCAAAACCATTTCAGCCAGAAACCCAAAATAGCTGTTTCAGCCGCAAACTTTCAGTCGCCGAAATTTCAGTGCATCCCTATATATGGCAAAAGAGTTTGACACATAACAATTTGGCTTGTTAGTCACACAAAGCTATTGTTGGACATATATGAAAATAGTTAGACAGATTTTATTTTTATTTATGTTTTGCTTTTTGGAGCTTGACAGCCCTTAAAAATGCTGCCGATAAGGTGATTGTGCAGCGATGCCATAGAAGAACCCATTTAGACTCCTTGGTAACACTTTACTTGAAGGGGTGTGCATAAGACTGGCATGACACCTTCATAACCATAACATGACATATGGGTTTATGCATGTTTATGACAAGTGTCTTTCGCTCAATAATGACATTTTGAATGCAAATTTAATTAAAAGTAGTTCAATGAGCTATTGGACCTCTTTCCTCTACAAAGAAATGTTGAATTTCCTTGGATTTTAAAAGTTCTTCACAGATGGAAACAATATATTTTCACTGTGTGGAAAAGAGGAAGAACATAAGAAATCTCCTCTTGTGTTTCACAGAAGAAAAGTAAGTCATACGTGTTCGGACCGGCATGAAGGTTAGTCATTGGGTGAGCTATTCCGTCATGGAGCTTCAATATTGGTGTACTGAAGACGTATGCACTCATTATGTGACATTGAGGTCCTTCTGATATTTCGGGTGATCTTAGCTGACTGCTTTTGAATGAATCTATTCCACCATTATGTTCAAATGTGACATAAAACACATCTGATTGATTTAATGAAATCTATACTATTAATTAAATGATTATTTGATTAATTAGAACAAATGTGCGTGTGTGTTCTTAGACCTGCATTTCCACATGAAAGAGTGTGTAAGTGTGTGAGATACAGACAGTGTGACTTGGGTCTATTACTCCACGTTAATGAGGCAGCACAGTTTGAATCATTAACTGCTCGCCATGCAAGCCATGCTGTTCACAACATAAATGTATAAGAAGTGCTTTCTTATTTACTGGTTGAAGGGAGAGAAAGAAAACAAGCTTAATATTTACCACATGTGCTGCTCATATACTGTATATTGCCTATTTAAGACATTACAGGAGCCCTAAAACGGCATACATTATTATTTTTTGTTGCTTGTCTTGCTGAGTCATGATCCTGACTTGTTTTCTCTTGGATGTTATTATACAGTATTGTATATGCTACCAGTCAAACAATTGCAATATATATATATATATATATTAGGGCTGGGTATTGAGACAAATTTCACAATTCGATTCGATTTCGATTACGATTCAATATCGATTATTTTGGATATCAGTTACAATAAATGGCAATTTTTCTCAAGGGAATCAAATCTCTTAAATGCTGTAAACTATGGTCTATGTCTAGTTGTAGCCTACTAGGCTTCATTAGCCTAATATGAAGGTAATAATTAACTGTTTTGTAGCTATACAGACACTTAAATTACACTTTTATTTATTTGTATAATAAGAAGATTATATGAAATATAAACATTTAAATGCTGGCTGTCATAAAAACTTGCCAGATTTATTCAAATATGCATTAAATATTGAAGAACACTAACGAGTGTGGACTAATGAGTTTATGTGGAGTTTTCTGAGGTAAATATGACGATACATGCATTGATTACAAGCTGTTTAATTGACGTCTTTCCACGGTTGAAACGCAGATTGAGCGAATCAATGTGACATGATAGGGATTTAGATAAGTTGTACTCTATCTTTCAACACACTTTCAGATGCTCATTCATGTTTATTTCGCGCTGTAACTGGTATTATTATCCCGGAAGAGAGATCAGCGCTGCTGCTTCTCCAGTGCGATCTCACGCCACAGCGCCAAAACGGCAAAACGCAATTTATGTATTTGAATTTCTAAAGAAAATGGACGTAATTTGAAAATTGAGACTTTGTTTCATATCAATAGTAACAAAGGACAAAGATTATTGCGATTTGTTGGATGCGCGCAGCCGCGATACAATGTCTCATTCATTCAAATGAAACAGGGTGATTAATCGATTCTTGAGATTTAAGAATCGATATCGGTTTGTAAAAATGAGAATCGATTAATATCGAGAAATCGATATTTATTACCCAACCCTAATATATATATATATATATATATATATATATATATATATATATATATTTCCTGTTTTTGAAAGACATTTCCACAGCCTCACATCTGCTGTTAACACTAATAATCTGTGTCTTGAGCAGCAAATCATCATATTAGAATGATTTCTGAAGGGTCATGTGACACTGAAGACTGGAGTAATGATGCGGAAAATTCAGCTTTGAATCATGAGAATAGATTTTAAATTGTTTTACTGTTTTTTTTTTTTTTTATTCAAGAAAATTTAGCCTTTGTGAACATAAGAGACTTCTTTCAAAAACATGAGAAATGTTTTGAGTAGGCTTCAATCTTTTGAACGGAAGTGTGTATGCATGACTTTTTACCTTTAAACAGCTCAACTTCATTGCCATACAACATGAGGGACTGGGACGTATGCATGCTTAGACTGATGTTTGAAAGATCCTGATCAAATAGGCTACTTTGCAGCTGACCAGAGAAATAGTGAACGATATACAGAGAAAATTTGAAAAATTAGAAAAAAGTAAAGATTGTGGGAAAACAAAACAATGCATGTCCACGTTATATTCATCCACAATGTTGTCACGTGACCTCAATATTTTGCATGGTGGCTAAATTTGGTTATTTTGCTTTTTCAATCCATTTTTGTTCCAGTACCGTCACCGGTTTTGCAAAAATAGCGATTGTCTTCAAAGAGATTTCCACAAACGCTTCCTCCTGTCATTGGTCAAAAAACAGATAGCCCCGCCCCACACTCACACCATTAGTTAATCCGACCCCGATCTCATGAAAGTTCGTATTTATAGCACGAATGTCATGTCTCGTGCCATTTATACGGCAAAAACAGTTTTTTCGTGGAAATGGTACACGTTTTTCGCGTGCATATGATACACATTTTTTGGCGTGTAATACGCACGAACTCCCCACCCCCTACCCCCTAAACCTACCGCAGGGATTTTTAGTGCGTAGCATATACACGCAAAAACAAATTTTGGCGTTTAAATGCCACGAGAAATGACATTCGTGGTATAGATACGCATTTTCATGAGACTGTGTTGTTAACCCAGTGTTGCTGTGTAGGGCTGGGTAAAATTTGTGGTTGACTTTGCTTTATACGATGTATTTTATATACGTGTGCTTTCACCACACTAAAAGTTAGGTGAGTGCATTACGTTGTGGGATGCAGTATCCAGTTATAAACTGCACATTTTTTTTAAAAATGCAGTTGGCCATTCAGGTTTTGATAAAGATTTGCATACTGTACACAGTACATACTACAATTTCTAACTCTCACTCTCCATGTTTGTGTGTGTGAGAGAGAGAGAGAGTTTGAGTGAGTGTGTGAGGGACAGGGCTATCAGCAGTGTAATGGAGTGATCAAAATGTCTGGCTTCCCCAGATAGTTCTTCTAGTGTGAAATTGGCTTTGTACCTTCATCCTCCATCTCACACACACACACACACACACCTTGTTAACCTGCCACCTTAATATTATCTCTCTCTGACAATATGACCAATTCAAAATGACAAATATATGTATATAAACATACAGATATGAATATACGCCTGTGTATTTTAGTCTGTATCAGCTGTAGTTTAGATAAGATCTACAAATTGTGCAGCATTTTTGGGCCTGTATTTGGGGTTGAGTGTGTGCAGAGAAGTGCCGTCCCTACTGGCCGTTTGCCTGAATGCATGTTCTGCCACACACCACAGCTTATATCGCTCAAACACAGAAGACTCTTTTGCTCCAGTGAGCCAAACGCAGGCTTTGCTCTATTAGAGCTTTTATTTGAGACGCCCAGAGACCAGAAATGTACTGACCCGTACTGAGCACACCAGTACCCCTAAGAAAAGCCCAACAGTCTCAAAAATGAAGTTCAATTGAGGTCGAACAAAGAACAATTGTCTTAAAAAGAAATTCACTGCAAATGGCTACATGCTACATGGTCCTTTGGACATAAAAACAAGCCATGAAAATGTTTCCAGGTCACATTCACCTTATTATCAAAGAATGAATGAGTAAGTGAGAGAGTGAGTCAGTCAGTCAGTGAGTCAGTCAGTGAGTGAGTCAGTGAATGAGTGAGTCAATGAGTGAGTGAGTGAGTGAGTGAGTGAGTGAGACAGTCAGTCAGTCAGTGAGTGAGTGAGTCAGTGAGTGAGTCAGTGAATGAGTGAGTCAATGAGTGAGTGAGTGAGTGAGACAGTCAGTCAGTCAGTGAGTGAGTGAGTCAGTGAATGAGTGAGTCAGTGAGTGAGTGAGTGGGTCAGCCAGTGAGTGAGTCAGTCAGTGAATGAGTGAGTCAGTGAGTGGGTCAGTCAGTGAGTGAGTGAGTGAGTCAGTCAGTCAGTGAGTGAGTCAGTGAATGAGTGAGTCAATGACTGAGTGAGTGAGTGAGACAGTCAGTCAGTCAGTGAGTGAGTGAGTCAGTGAATGAGTGAGTCAGTGAGTGAGTGAGTGGGTCAGCCAGTAAGTGAGTCAGTCAGTGAATGAGTGAGTCAGTGAGTGGGTCAGTCAGTGAGTGAGTGAGTGAGTGAGTGAGTCAGTCAGTCAGTCAGTCAGTCAGTCAGTGAGTCAGTAAATGAGTGAGTCAATGAGTGAGTGAGTGAGTGAGTCAGTCAGTCGGTCAGTCAGTGAGTGAGTCAGTGAATGAGTGAGTAAGTCAGTGAGTCAGTCAGTGAATGAGTGAGGGAGTCAGTCAGTCAGTGAGTGAGTCAGTGAATGAGTGAGTCAGTGAGTCAGTCAGTGAATGAGTGAGTGAGTCAGTCAGTCAGTCAGTCAGTGAGTGAGTGAGTCAGTGAATCAGTGAGTGAGTCAGTCAGTGAGTGAGTCAGTCAGTGAGTGAGTCAGTGAATGAGTGTGTCATTGAGTCAGTGAGTCAGTGAGTCAATAAATGAGTGAGTCAATGAGTGAGTGAGTGAGTGAGTCAGTCAGTCAGTGAGTGAGTCAGTGAATGAGTGAGTCAGTGAGTCAGTCAGTGAATGAGTGAGGGAGTCAGTCAGTCAGTGAGTGAGTCAGTGAATGAGTGAGTCAGTGAGTCAGTCAGTGAATGAGTGAGTGAGTCAGTCAGTCAGTCAGTGAGTGAGTGAGTCAGTGAATCAGTGAGTGAGTCAGTCAGTGAGTGAGTCAGTCAGTGAATGAGTGAGTCATTGAGTCAGTGTGTCAGTGAGTCAGTAAATGAGTGAGTGAGTGAGTGAGTCAGTCAGTCGGTCAGTCAGTGAGTGAGTCAGTGAATGAGTGAGTCAGTGAGTCAGTCAGTGAATGAGTGAGGGAGTCAGTCAGTCAGTGAGTGAGTCAGTAAATGAGTGAGTCAATGAGTGAGTGAGTGAGTGAGACAGTCAGTCAGTCAGTGAGTGAGTGAGTCAGTGAATGAGTGAGTCAGTGAGTGAGTGAGTGGGTCAGCCAGTGAGTGAGTCAGTCAGTGAATGAGTGAGTCAGTGAGTGGGTCAGTCAGTGAGTGAGTGAGTGAGTCAGTCAGTCAGTGAGTGAGTCAGTGAATGAGTGAGTCAATGACTGAGTGAGTGAGTGAGACAGTCAGTCAGTCAGTGAGTGAGTGAGTCAGTGAATGAGTGAGTCAGTGAGTGAGTGAGTGGGTCAGCCAGTAAGTGAGTCAGTCAGTGAATGAGTGAGTCAGTGAGTGGGTCAGTCAGTGAGTGAGTGAGTGAGTGAGTGAGTCAGTCAGTCAGTCAGTCAGTCAGTCAGTGAGTCAGTAAATGAGTGAGTCAATGAGTGAGTGAGTGAGTGAGTCAGTCAGTCGGTCAGTCAGTGAGTGAGTCAGTGAATGAGTGAGTAAGTCAGTGAGTCAGTCAGTGAATGAGTGAGGGAGTCAGTCAGTCAGTGAGTGAGTCAGTGAATGAGTGAGTCAGTGAGTCAGTCAGTGAATGAGTGAGTGAGTCAGTCAGTCAGTCAGTCAGTGAGTGAGTGAGTCAGTGAATCAGTGAGTGAGTCAGTCAGTGAGTGAGTCAGTCAGTGAGTGAGTCAGTGAATGAGTGTGTCATTGAGTCAGTGAGTCAGTGAGTCAATAAATGAGTGAGTCAATGAGTGAGTGAGTGAGTGAGTCAGTCAGTCAGTGAGTGAGTCAGTGAATGAGTGAGTCAGTGAGTCAGTCAGTGAATGAGTGAGGGAGTCAGTCAGTCAGTGAGTGAGTCAGTGAATGAGTGAGTCAGTGAGTCAGTCAGTGAATGAGTGAGTGAGTCAGTCAGTCAGTCAGTGAGTGAGTGAGTCAGTGAATCAGTGAGTGAGTCAGTCAGTGAGTGAGTCAGTCAGTGAATGAGTGAGTCATTGAGTCAGTGTGTCAGTGAGTCAGTAAATGAGTGAGTGAGTGAGTGAGTCAGTCAGTCGGTCAGTCAGTGAGTGAGTCAGTGAATGAGTGAGTCAGTGAGTCAGTCAGTGAATGAGTGAGGGAGTCAGTCAGTCAGTGAGTGAGTCAGTAAATGAGTGAGTCAATGAGTGAGTGAGTGAGTGAGACAGTCAGTCGGTCAGTCAGTGAGTGAGTCAGTGAATGAGTGAGTCAGTGAGTCAGTCAGTGAATGAGTGAGGGAGTCAGTCAGTCAGTGAGTTAGTCAGTAAATGAATGAGTGAGTCAGTGAGTCAGTCAGTGAATGAGTGAGTGAGTCAGTCAGTCAGTGAGTGAGTGAGTCAGTGAATCAGTGAGTGAGTCAGTCAGTGAATGAGTGAGTCATTGAGTCAGTGAGTCAGTGAGTCAGTAAATGAGTGAGTCAGTGAGTCAGTCAGTGAGTCAGTCAGTGAATGAGTGAGGGAGTCAGTCAGTCAGTGAGTGAGTCAGTGAATGAGTGAGTCAGTGAGTCAGTCAGTGAGTCAGTCAGTGAATGAGTGAGTGAGTCAGTCAGTCAGTCAGTGAGTGAGTGAGTCAGTGAATCAGTGAGTGAGTCAGTCAGTGAGTGAGTCAGTCAGTGAGTGAGTCAGTGAATGAGTGAGTCATTGAGTCAGTGAGTGAGTGAGTCAGTGAGTGAGTGAGGTCAGTGAATCAGGGATTGAGTGATCTATCTATCTATCTATCTATCTATCTATCTATCTATCTATCTATCTATCTATCTATCTATCTATCTATCTATCTATCTATCTATCATACTTGTATTTCCCATTTGTGGTAAAGTATGACCCAGATGTTCCTGATTTCCAGGTTTGTGAGGGTCACCACCAAGCTAGTTAACAGTTCTTTGAGAAACTTGTAGAAGGTTCTTCTATGGCATCACACTGTAACCCCCTTATTGGTTTTAATTGGACACGTTATTTTAATAGTGACTACGGTGAACACAGATCTGTGTGAGTCGCGCGCATCAGGAATCGTCAGCAGGCTTACTTCTTAAATTCAGTTTCTTTCCGTCTTTCTTTGATTTTCAAAACCAATGCGATCAGTCATTTTCTACTTATTGCTTATTATCACATTGAAAATATTTTATAGGACTTTTTTTGACACAGAAAGAGAAGAAGTCATTCGTTTTTGCCACTCCACGGAGCGGAGGAGAGTGTCTTGAGGCCAGTAGCTGTCTCGACTGATAAACTAGAGAACATCATGTATAGCAGGAGACAGAAAGACAGAGAGATCGTGTTCATCATACCCTACAGAGTTTATCATGTTGGCAGTGATAAGAACAAATATCCATAATCTTCCTCTGGATGGAGCCCAACAAGAAGAGAGATGTAACACAGAGAGAGGGAAGAAAACACGGACTAACAGCTATTGAGTGGGAAATGGATTTCGTTTGGATTCATTTGTCAGGCTTCAACCTAGGGGGAAAATAATCACACCGCTTCCACTGTATATAACTCATATAAACTGAATGTCTGTTTATAAAAATGAAGAAAATATATACAATCAGTGTTTTGTAGTGTAAATATTATTATTATTATTATTATTCTTTACATACTGCCCTATGCAAGAGAACTACAGAACTGACGAACAGGTGCCTGAGGTCTCGCATTGATGAGGTCATTGCTCACGGTCCAATGAGGGAAGAGAAAAAATAAACATCTGTCATATGGAAACAAAAGTGTTGTGTCTTTAAATTATCTTATTTCTTTATTTTATGTGTGTGAAGTTTTATTCTCCTATAGATTTGTGATAGACTGCAAAATCCAAAAAACGTGACATCTCTTTAATGTCTCAGTAGTTTCTCACTGTGTTGGAGTATTTGCAAGCAAACAAAGACTTTTAATCCCTGTAATCTCACATGAACAGTGTCTGGTAAAGATTTTTTAAGCATATTGAGCTTAAGTGTGTTGAAACATGCCAAATTGTGCAGACAAAAAAAAAAAAATTGGCCAGGCTGTCATAGAAAGAAATTATGCAAAAATAACAAAATATTAAAAAAACGAATTATGTTGTTCAATCAGTTCATCGTATAAAGTGATCGAGTCTTCAAGAATTTTGGACTAATCTGGTCAGTTAGATTAGTTTTATGATCTTTTTATCAACTTTTTGAAGCGCCAAAGTGGTAGTTGGATAGTTTGGAGGGAAAGAAATCTCTCAGATTGCGTTTTAAACAATCATTATTTGTGTTCCGAAGATGAACGAAAGTCTTATCAAAGTGAGTAATTATTAAAAAAAAATCATTTTTGTGTAAACAAACCCTTTTACCAAGTCTTTCCAACGCATTCTCATCCTTTAGCATCATATAGAACGCTATATGACAAAATGGCGCAATACGCACATGGCACCCGTTATCGTTAATATAACACGCTGTGATGGGTAGGTTTAGTTGTGGAGTAGAGTAGGGTAGTCTCATATTATACGCTAAAGGATTTATGACGACTTGGGTTCGCGTGTTATATTAACGATGTCATAGCGTTCTATGTGACGGTAAAGGATGAGAACAGGCTGGTCTTTCCATATTTAAAACATTAAAAAAATATAAGCCAACCTTTTTTTCCCTCATATTTTGATGGTTTAATCAAACTTGTAGGGTCATTTAAAACAAATCCTCCAGATATCACTTTTGGCCACGACTGTATCGAATCTCAGCAAAGTCTCAACTTTACCACACTGTAAAAAAAAATATATATATTTTCATACTAATCACAACATTTTTTTCTTTTGTCAAATCAACTTAAATAATTTATTTAGTTCAGATAACATAATTTTGAGTTTCTGATCATTAAATCAATCTCCTTCATTGTATTAACTCACTTTTTCCAATTAAAAGAACTTAAAATTTTAAGGCAACCAGGTAACTTACTTTTTTTAAGTTAAACCAACAATATTTTTTCCATGGTGCAGTCAGAAGAAAGAGATTTCAAGAGTTTCTCATTAAATTCGTCCACGATCAAATGATCTGAGCTGCTGTCCGCATCAGAGATGTATAAAGTACTAGAAACCCGGACTTGAGTAAAAGTACAAGTGCTCTTTAAGCACCACACTTAAGTAGAAGTACTAAAGTATTTAACATTTTTTGTACTTAAGTATTGCAAGTAGTTTATTTTAAAATTCACTACTTAAGTACTAAAAGTAAAAGTACAAATTGCGTCATGTAATTATTAAAGAAAGCAGTCAAAAGTTTGAACTAGCAAAAGGCGCTTGGATACACATTTGCTTTGGCGGCTGCCAAAAAAAGTCATTGCAGGACAACCCCTGCATTAGTTGTCAATGTGTGTGTCAATCAAAACTGGCGTGCGATTTAGGCAGCATGAAAGGCAACTTGCAACGAATGATTCGTAAAATTTTTATAATTGTTGTAATGAGTAGCAGAACATTAAAAAAAATCGAAGTAAAAGTATTAAATTCATCGAAAATATCTACTGAAGTAAAAGTAAAATTATGAGAAAAAAACAATACTCTAGAGTAGCCTACAGATACAGCATTTTAGTACTTAAGTACAGTACTTAAGTAGTTCTACTTCGTTACTATACATCTCTGGTCCGCGTGAAGTAGGCCTACCCTAAACCTGATTGTCTGAGTTTTAGAAGAAAGAAACAACATTTTGCAACTTCACAGAAACTTAACTGAAAACTCTAATAAGCCTCGTGAGACGTGAAAGAGCGACCTCTGAGCTGCAAAAATGTGCCTCCGGGGAGTTATGACAAGAAAATAAGACAGGAACTTGACAAATTAGAGTTCATGTAGAGAGGCGAACCATTTTATCTGATAAAACCAGACGTGCACGTTCACATCATCAAGCGTTCGACAGAAAAGCCGCCTCACCTCCATAAAGAGACATTAATCAAACAATCAGCATCTGTCTTAATTCCACAAGAAGAATTATCACATTAAAAAAATATTCTCAGGCAAATGGCCTCTTTATTACAGTCAGCCTCCCTCCAAAAATAACCGCTGCTGCCATGGCAACAGCTGCTTCAAAGTAATAACAGTAAATAGCTTTTATTGTGACTGTTTTGAATGGGCAGTTTGCGGGAGGCAATTTTAAGCCAAGCAACAATTATTCTCTGATAATAAGATTTGGCCAGCGGAGGACTGGACACACACATACTGCAGGGTGTTTCTTGTGTTTATTGCTCTCTCTCTCTCTCTCTCTCTCTCTCTCTCTCTCTCTCTCTCTCTCTCTCTCTCTCTCTCTCTCTCTCTCTCTCTCTCTCTCCCTCCGTGGTTCATTGGCGATTTCTTTAATAATGCTTTAACTAAATGCAACAACAGCTCAGCATCAGCGCTACACGTCAATGCACTATAGTATTGGCTAATGTGAGTTTTACTGTTTTAACTTTTTTCTGTTTGTTTTGTTACCAAGGAGAATATATTATGTGTGATGTTACAACCTAGCCTAGAACTCTTATAACTCTGCTCTGATTGGTTGTAGCGCTATCCAATATAGCGCTATCACTATCCGATTGAGCCCTGTCAATGATGAGTTCCCAGACCTAATATCTTGATGTAGGTCTGGCATCCCAGGCTAGTTACCACCAGCCCGGATAGAGATCTGACCACATTGCTTTACAGTTTACTGTACATCACAGAAGTGAGAGCTCTACTGGTCAAAGTTGGTACTGCAACAACAACAATTCTCCCAAGATAGACAATCAATCATCTTTTCTAAAAAATCTTATTATCTATTGCTTTGTATGTACTTGCAAACGGACACAAAGGCTATGCATAACTTAAGCATTAAGATACAAGAGGGTTGTGAATAAAAAAAAGGGCTTGTTTAAAGGTACAGTAAGTAATTTTTGAGAAACTTGGTTGCTATTTGAAAACACACACATACACAATCTCTCTCTCTCTCTCTTGATGCAGATTAATGTTGATGTCTCAATCTGAAGAATCCTCAGACACTCAGCATCATGTATTTTTTGTAATGTCAGGTATGCATCTTTTATTCTTTATTCCAGAGCATTTGATGTTTTGTATATCTTTCAATTGATTAAAGAATTGGCATGATACATTTGACAATTAATAAATGGTTTCATTTGGATTTATTCTGATTTTCTCTGAAATTATTAAGTTTAGTAGATTGGGTTAAGTCCATAGCACCACAGATTTACGCTCAGGTTAGTAACGGACTACAACACAGTTTAGTTGGAGCAAAGGAGCACTCCACTCCGACTAACACATTGGCATTAGTCATGTGTACTTAGACTGTAGAGGCTAATAATGGGTTTTCCGTTTGGAGCAACAGTGTGTTGTTAGACCAGTCTAAATAGGGGAGAGCCTCAACCTTTGATTATTGTAATATTATTCGAACTAAGTGTACGTGGGAAACCATGGCATGATTATACAAAGTTCCCATTAGAAGAAGTTAAGCTGGTCAGCTTGGTAAACACTTGGTTCAATGGTCATGACCTCTGGTTAGATATATAATTTTATCTTAATTAAGTGTGTACAGATCAATACACTCTCAGAAAAGAAGGTACAAACGCTGTCACTGGGGCTGTACCTTTTCAAAAGGTACACTTTTGTACCCAAAGGCTGCATATACCTTGGTGGTACATATTAGCACCTACAATGTACATATTAGCTCCTAAAATTGACATATTAGCACCTAAAATTTACATATTAGTACCTAAACGTACATATTGGTACCTAAGTGTACATATAAAGTCCCTAAGCATAAAGGTATCCTGGGTTTATGAATGAACCGCTCGTTTAGTTTAAAAACTTCCTGGTCTACTGACAATTGTTAATTACATCCACTTCAAGCATTGCAATGCTCATGAAAACTTTCGTAAACTCAATAATCCATGTTACCAGCTAATAGAGAGCAATAGTCGGGTTGAAAAACTGAAATTTATTTTTTAACAATAACTTATAAATGCTGAGTTATATGTTCACATTAACCATATTATTTTATGTTACGTTATGTTGCCTACTTTTATTTTGTTTTTACTTTATGCCAATGACTGTTGTATGCTAAAAATGTGCAAGAGTTCATTGTGCGCATGTGTGAACAAACGGGGACTTTTATTTTGACTCAACTTGTGTGTTTTCCATGAGATGGATGTTTTTATGATGTTTACCATGATTTTTACCAGCATACTGCATTATAATGATTAGTATTGCCTTGTCTACTTTTAGAATAAAATCCACACGGTAAAAAGTTAACGTGATTTTAGCAGTAAAAGACTGCTAATTGGTTAACAGGGAGTTTCCTTACCATATATACGGTATAATACAGCTTATGGTACATTTAATGTAATCTTACTGTAAAATATCGTTAGATTTACAGTTTTTGGAAGTGAAAGAGAACAACTCATTGTCTAATTTACAGCGAAAAAACGTAAAGTGACATTCCCACAATTCCCTGCGTGGCACTACATATTTGATCTGTTTCTTCATAGTTTTCTTATTTTTTTCTAATCAGTTATTAGGGTATTATGTTACATGCAATATTGTTAAATTAATGTTTATTGCATTTTTTTTTTAATTATGTGTGTTACCATTGTTGATTTTAATATGAACCTTTTTGTGGAAGAGCTCCTTGTGATGACGTGACTCTCATCACTGCTGTGATTGGTGGTTTTCAGTGTATTACAACGGTACAAAACAGATATTAATACTTCAATATATTGGTAAATTAACATATCAGTTAATGAAATAAATTAAGTCTATAAAACCAATGTTGCTACCGTATTTTTGACGGTAAAGCTATGGCAACCCCAGCTGCCGGTATTTTACCGTAAAAATTATGTTTTATTTTTTAAAGTGTTCTCTAGCTATAAGAGGTATGCCTGGCATACAGTGTTGTATGTGTTTGTTAGAACATGTATCACTGCAGTCCAGGACATTTACAGTACCTCAGATATATTACAATAAAAATAAAACACCATATTGACAGGCAAACATGACAGTACCGGCCAAAGTTGAAACCATGTATTCCTATTGGCCGTGACAGCAATCAAGCTGTACATTTGGAAGTTAAAGGGCTCATACAGCTGTGAAAGTTATTTTTGTACTTTAAATGCTCTTGGTTCAGGCATCTGAGGGATAGGAGAGCGGTGGGCGTTTGCCTCTGTTAGATCATATGCTGAGCTGTCAAGAGTAGGCGCAGGTTGGCCGCACTTCAGATTGTGTCTGAATCTCAACTCACTTACGGTAATTATGCTCTATGAGGGAAATGTTTGCCGTGCCTTCTTAATAGCACAAGTGCATGAATAATACGCACACACACGTTCGAGCACATGTTCTCACATCACATTCTGCCCCCACATACACTCATATTCTTGTGGATTTCAGGATAACCCCACTCACAGATACACACGCACACACACAGAGACCTACCCACACAGAAGACAGCTCGTATATCTCGTTTCTACTCATTTAGTTGAATTGCATCTCCATGACAACGCTTATGCATATGCATGAAATCACATTCTTCCGTAATATTTCAGTAAGATTTATAATACAACAGAAGATTTGTCTGAAAGTGTTCTTTGCGCGAAACTCTTATGTTGTACTATAGTGTGTGAGCGTGTTGCTTTCTGACAGTCTGTTGCTATCGTGTGATGCAACGCGTGGCAAAGCTCGATAAACTCTGACAGTCAAAGACGGTCCATAGTAACTGTTCCCGTGGAAACCACATTTTGAAGTGAATTAGCAATTAAAAGTGCGGAGAAACCCCAGTGAAGCTGGTGAATAGGACTGTCTGCATAACGTGTGTGTGGTTGGATGTGGCTTTTATTAGCAAACAAAGAGGATTTGTTCTGTCATTCGGAACAATGAACCACCTTTGTTCTTGATGTAGGAATAATCTTATGTTTCCCTTGTTTTTTATTTGTTATTTTGTACAGTATGTAATGTTTAATTATATTCATGTCAAAATTCATGTATATTCACTGAAAAAAAATGGTGTTGGAATTACTTTGAAACAATTTTCACTCAGAAATTGCTTAGAAATCAGATTTTTTTTACCCACTCTATCATCCAATGTGTAAAAAACATAATTCTGATTGCTTAGAAAGAATCTGATGTATCATTCATGTTCGCAACAAGTGCTCGGATGAGCTGACCTGTTTAGGGTTATGTGTGTATTACAATCACAGCAAAGCTTCTTTTCTGGAATTATTATACGGTCAAAGAGGTCACTGAAGCTTATCAGAGTGCGGATTTTTAATATCCTTGTTGATTTAAGTCAAGAAACTGAATTTAACATAAAAAGTTAGTACGCATTTAATGAGTGCAATGGTCCGGGAGGGATTCTTGGTGAAGGAAATCATCAAAAAATAAAAAATAAAAAGTAAAGTAATTGAATGAAATGAAATAAAATAGAAAGCATTTGTTTTGTTATTATCATTTTGATTCAAAATGTCCTTGTGACAACTAGCCCCAGTCATTTCTCTACAGAAACTAACCAAGACACTCTGCTCCATTTTATCATTACATTTTCTTCCTTTATGTAATGTATTACACATGACAAAGTACACATGTATCTTGAATAATGATCATTTATAGCTTTTGTTAAGTGCTCGGGTCTGAGCAGAAGGGCATTTATGGTTATTTGATGGTAGAGTTTATCTAATGTTGTGGTTTAATGGGAGATTATGGATGAGTGATTCCCTCTCTCTCTCTTTGTGCTCCCCTCCTCCGTCACTCTGGGTGAGTGATGCTGTTACCCAGGCAACAGAGCTGGAAACAGCAGCATCAGTACCAGAGATCAGCTGATTGCCATGCTGTTCACATGAGAATGTGATGAGTGTTTGAAAACCAGGACACACTGTCTCCTTCATAAAATATAAATACACTCTGAAGGGTCTATGATGTTGAGTTCTTTTTTTTTATGCACAACATGTCATTAAACCTTATGTGCCAGATAAACAAGTGAGCTGCCATCTGTAGAATTTTATGTTTGAACTTTAGCGGCAGCTCTTGTATATTTCTATGGCAGCGCTGCATGTCTTTGAGTAATAGAGAGCAAAATATGTCTATTTTTTTCCTTTCATATTTTCCCATAGGTATTTTTAAGTCTTAATTGAAGTAGCCTATTACAATAGACCAAGACAACCAGCTACGATGTTAATCACAACATAACAAACTTTGGTTTGAAAACTGGACAAAATACAAAGGTAGCAACAAGACTGTGTACTTAACGGCTTTGAGGTAAAGAACTACAATGAATCCCTGCAAACATCATAATCAAATTAAAAATATAAACAATATATTTGAAGTTATTGCAAATGTATTTAAATATTTGATTGAGAGTGTAGGGAGATCGACCCCACGTCATTTGCAGTCCTCCATGGGAGTGGACGGGGCTAAGCAGCTATTTTGGCGCGTTTTTGTTTCGACTTTCTGATTGGTGGAATTTCCTCTAAAGCATTATGGGTAATGCAGTTTTTCACCACCCATTCTCCTGTAAACACGATTATTTTGAAACTAAGTTGAAATAATGTGGGATGACGGCTTTGTTGCTCAAAGTAGGTCTCTCTTAAATGTTTATTGTTAAGTTTTAATTTCTCTTTTGTATGTCATCTTGGTTTTCAGTGTTTCTAATGTTGGCAGCTCAGGACACAGATCAAATAAAGTCGATCTAGTCCATCAATCTCTGTGCATATACTGCTAGGTTGGCCATATACCATATACGATGGTTGCTAGGTGGTTTTTAGATTGTTGCTAGGATGTTCTGACTGGTTGTTAGGTGGTTTTTGGGGTGTCTTAGGTAGATAGTTGCTAAGGTGTTCTGGCTGGTTTCTAGGTAGTTGTTAGGGTGTCTTGGGTAGTTGTTAGATTGTTGCTAGGGTGTTCTAGCTGGTTACTAAGTGGTTGTTAGGGTGTCTTGGGTAGTTGTTAGATTGTTGCCAGGGTGTTCTGGCTGGTTACTGGGTGGTTGTTGGGATGTTTGGGGTAGTTGGTACAGTATATAGATTGTTGCTAGGTGTTTTTTTTATTTTATTTGTAAGTTTAATAAACAATTTTGAGTCATCTTAACAAACAATGCACAATTTTGAGTTGTGAATCATAACTAATTGCCACTTTTTTAAGTATATGTAAGTATATGTGCAATAGTAATGTATCTTTATCAATTGCCTCTGTTCTGGGGTTCTGGCCTGCCTGTTTGTAATGTGTACTTATTAATGCAACCACTAGAGGTCCCTGTTTCCTAATAGCTGGTAGTTACACCGGCAGAAGAGCTTGCTGTGTGATTTACGGTCATTTGCATGAAGTGATTCAGTGCATGAAACTCAAATGAGAAATGTGTGCCATTATCTCAGAGGTGACCCTCGTCGCCATACTGCTGTGATGTGCTAAACCGTAACAAAGTGTTTATGGTCTCTACATTATCATTCCAAACAGGTGTGTTAAGTGGTGCAGATGGTGATGTAATTTGGCTCAGCGTAAAGATGAAGAGTTTGCATTCAGGTGGCGTATGCGCTCAGCAGGGGCTCTTGGCTCTCAGGTGGGGGGGTTTAGACCCGAAAACACCGGTGTTCCCTTTTACAGCAGCAGAAAGCTTGAGTGATGTCAAGCACCGTCTCACTGTGAATTAAGGTAATTGGATAGATTAGAACATTTCATACATAATTGATCATTTCATGTTCATTGTTTACTTATGCAGTCTATTGATATTTGTGCAACAGAGCGGGAATATGACACATCTAAAACTGTAAAAATGAAAGAGAAATGTTTAAATCAAGCAAACACTTTGGGATTTGATGTACTTTAGCGGACAACTGTGTATTGGAAGTGATGAATAAATATGAATAATTATCATGTATCAAAATTGTATTTAATTATTTATTTTTGTTAGGGTCTATCTTCAAAGAGAAAAATATTTGGAATAAAGAAAAACAAAGGAATAAAAAAAATAAAAAACAAAAAAAAGTCTATTTTTGGATCTTTTTTACATTATGCATATATATATATATATATATATATATATATATAATTGGTTGTTTAATACATTGCCCAAATGCTACAAAATTAACAATTAAGTGTTCTGGCTCGTTGTTGGATGTTTGGGTTTCTTGGGTAGTTAGATTGTTGCTAGGGTGTTTTGGCTGGTTACTAAATGGTTGTTAGGGTAGTTGTTAGATTGTTGGGTGTTCTGGCTGGTTACTAAGTGGTTGTTAGGGTGTCTTGGGTAGTTAGATTGTTGCTTGGGTGTTCTGGCTGGTTACTAAATGGTTGTTAGGGTAGATGTTAGATTGTTGCTAGGGTGTTCTGGCTGGTTACTAAGTGGTTGTTAGGGTAGTTGTTAGATTGTTGCTAGGGTGTTCCGGCTGGTTGTTAGGGTGTCTGTCTTAGGTAGTTAGATTGTTGCCAGGGTGTTCTGGTTGGTTACTAAGTGGTTGTTAGGGTGTCTTGGGTAGTTGTTAGATTGTTGCTAGGGTGTTCTGGCTGGTTACTGTGTGGTTGGTAGGATGTTTGGGGTGGTTGGTAGATTGTTGCTTGGTGTTTTTTTTATTTGTAAGTTTAAGCAACTCGGAATTTTGAGTCATCTCATCAAATAATGCACAATTTTGAGTTGTTGTGATTACAAACGAATTGCCACAATCAATTCTTTTCTTTTGTTTTTTTTTACAGTGTAGGTGGTTGTTTTCCCGGGAAAGTCAACAGGGTCCAGCCTCGGTTTTGGTCTTCTTATATTACTAATGATCCTCTTTTAACCATCCAGAATATCATAGCAGTCCTTAAAATCTTACTTGCCCTAAAATATTTTTTTATGCTATATTTAATTTTTTACAAAAAATATATTTCTTTTCTTATGACAAAGACTATTCTTGACAGGTTTTCTTGACAGACTATTCTTGACCCACTTTCTATGGGTCCATGTTTTTTTTATTTGTTTGTTTTGCTGCTCATGTCACACAGGACATCTACTCAGGAAAGAGGTTGTAATTGTGAGATTTGGCTGAACTCAGAACTGATGAAGTGGAGCATGAGAACTGATCAAATCGTGACTGACAGCATTTGGAATGAAGGTTCCTGGGGTCGGTGCGGCCCATCCTGAGGGTACAGACAGCCTTCAGGTAAAGCAACACACACACACACACACACACAGGATAATCAGTGCAGTGGCCCCAATAATGTTTTGAATGTTTAAATTCAAAACACCAATACTAGTAAATCGTTAGTGTTAGGATTAGTCTTCCATTCGTCTAGATTTCCTATTAACCTCTAAAATGAACTTGTGACCAGTGTATTATGTTTTCCTAGAATATGAGTTGTGTTTTAATTTGCTTTATTTATTTTGTTTGTTTGTTTGTTTGTTTTTTCCTTCACTAATGCACTTTTTTTTCTCATTTTTTCTCATTAATGCCCTTAGTAAGTAATGTGCATGAGAGCATGTGTGCGGGGATGTGTACATGTGTATGTGTTATGAACTGCTCCGAGACTGGGAGATGTAGATCCAAATGCAGCTTTAATATAAGAATAGTCGTACAGGCAGGGTCGAGAATCAGCAGACAGGACAATGGAGAATACACAATGGGAATCCAAGAAGCAGGCAGAGGTCAGGGCAGGCAGCAATAATCAAAATCAGAGAACAATCCAAAAGTCAAAAAACCAGAAAACAAACACAGAAAATGCTCAGAAATGCAGACAAACAGTACAACAAGACTTCGCCAACACTGAACGTGAACACAAGGTATATATAGACACACTAACAGGATGAGACACAGGTGAATGCAATCAGTGAATGAGGTACAGGTGAATGTGATCAGTGATGATGAGTCCGGGCAGTGAGTTCTGGGAAATGTAGTTTGTGTGAAACATAGTCTTATCTGGAGTGCCCTCTGGTGGCTGAAGAGGGCACTCCAGCTGGTAACCGTTACAGTATGTAGGTATGTGGTATGTATAGGCAATATTTGTGTGCATATGTGTATATAGGTATGTATTTTTGTATTTGTATATATGCAGGTTATATTTATTTGTTTTTGTGGTTTCGTCAATTATGGTTTTCTCCTGTAATATCTTAATGTCATAGTATATTGTTTATGTGATATGCTTTGGACAGAGTTGGGACAGGTTGGGGTGTTGGTTGTGTGGAAGAGCTTTAGTATGTGTGTAAGTGTTTGGTGTTATCTTGAGGACCCCCTCGAAAATGAGATGTTCCATCTCAAGGGGTTGTCCTCCAATAAAATGATGATGATGAAAATGATGATGAACTCACCCACCTACATGCGTATGAGCTCCAACACAAAGAACACTTTGACCTGTGTTTGCATGCGACTTATATTATTTCATATCTTATGAGTCCGAAACAGTGATGGCATTGAAAATTTGTGATTTCAAACAGTTACATGAGACAGAAACCAATAAAGGATTTCTTATGTTAGTCTCCAGAATTTGCTGATAAGAGGTATTGCTTAGGGAGAGATGGGGAATAATCTGAAAACGCAATTAGAGAAAGATCAAAATTGCAGTTGAGCTTGAGGAAAGGAAAACCTTATTTATTAGCCCAGGAAATGATGTTTGGACGCCCACGTTCCTCGCAGGAACCAAGGAGCATGTGTGTTATCATACTTCAGAGGCACAACATATGTTCACATCGAGTCACACAGAAAACCCCTCCTGTTTGATTTAAGCTGAAACATAGACACCCACCAAACACGCTCTCAGTTGGGTTTCAGGAAATCATCTCATGAGGTGAACAAATGTGTCCGAATATCAGATTTAAAAACTTACACATGTACTTAGTATTGTCAAGATGGCATGAAAGATTCCTCTGAGGTTCCACTGGTTTATGATGGCATGTCTCCTTACTCAGTTTAAAACTCACTGCTCACTACAGCTATATACAGTAGATGTGCAATGCTCTGAGTGAATGCATTTTAAACATGACAAGTTTTAAACAGATATTGTTCACCCACATGGAACGTGGATTTCCAGCTTGTCTGTCATTTCTGGGCTATTTGATCAAACGACTAGATTCGTTAAAGATTAATTAACTAACATATAGATTGTTTTAAAAGTTTTTGAAAGACGTTTATGCTCATCAAGGCTGCATTTATTTAATCAAAAATACAGTAAAAACAGGAATGTTGTGAAATATTATAACAATTTAAAATAAATGTTTTCTATCTTTTTATCTTTCAGCAACTTTCCTCCAATCTTCAGTGTCATGCGATCCTTCAGAAATCATTATAATTTGATGATTTGCTTCTCAAGAAACATTTTTTATTATTATAAATGATAAAAACAATTCATATTATTGTGGAAACGATGATTTTCAGGATTATTTGATTAATAGAAAGTTCTCGAGAACAGCATTTATTTAAAAAATTGTTTTTTTTAATTTTCAAGTCTTTCTTTACTGTCACTTTTGAACATTTTATTGCATTTTCATTGAATAAAATCATTCATATATGTGTGTATATATATATATATATATATATATATATATATATATATAGTTTGTAGCACAAACTATTTTCTACGAACTATTTTCTAGCACAAATAGTTTGATGCTAGAATTTATCTATCACTGTAAAAAAATATCATGATTTTAACGGTAAAATACTGTAAAAATGCTAAAGTGAAAAGACTTGGTTAACAGAAATGTCCTTACTATATACGGTAAATAACTGTGATAGATCTGATGGTATATTAAATGTAATTTTACCACAAAAAAAAAAAGTTTAATTTTTTGGAAGTGAAACAGTCATTGTATAATTTACAGTGAAAAACCGTAAATTGACATTCCCACAATTCCCTGCGTGACACTTCACATTTGATGTATTTTTGTTGAAATACCTGTTTCTTCATAGTTTTCTTAGGTTTTATGTTACATTTAATGTTGTTCAATTAATGTTTATTGCATTTTTAAAATGTCATGTGTGTTCTACTATGATGGTGTTTAGTGTGTGTGTGTCTGTGTGTGTGTGTGTGTGTGTGTGTGTGTGTGTGTGTGTGTGTGTGTGTGTGTGTGTGTGTGTGTGTGTGTGTGTGTGTGTGTGTGTGAATTACACAGCTTCTGTATAATAGCATAATCTTGCTTGTGGAAAATCTGCTTGTGATGAGCTTTGATTGATCATGTGACTCATCTCTCCTGTGGTTGTTGGTTTTCAGTGTATTACAATGGTGCAAAACAGATATTACTTAAATAGGACGGTAAATTAACATCAGATAATGAAATACGGTTTATTAAAACCGATAACGTTGCTACAGTATTTTTGACGGTAAAGTTCTGGCAAAATGGTAAAGTTCTGGCAAAAAGTTCTTTTTTTACCGTAAAAATTACAGTTTATTTTTTACAGTGGAGCTCGACACAGTATGTTGTCAATTTACAAATTGGAGAGAATAATAACAATCTGCGATTTATTGAGTTTTAAAGGACGTGAGGCTGATTAAATTATAATTAATTCGAATTTTTAATGGAGTTGTTCCTTTTGAATTCATGGATCTCAGACAGGTTGTAACACCTCCTACCAATCTCAGTCCTGTTGCAAAGGTAAGCATCCAAATGGAGCATACTTCAAATGAAAGAGTTGTGTTGTGTTCCAGACACCTCTATCTCATCGGAAGAGTGCAACCTGTGACACTTGAGCGGCTGTGCTGGAGTCAGTCTGACTCTGTGTGTCGGACACTCGGTGCCAGCGATGACATGTGTGCATAACCGTGTGAAACTGAACACCTGAGCGCTCGTGCCAGGCCTGATGGCACGCGCGCTCACAGGAGGGGCAGATCACTTTTGTTTCTGTGTGAATGTGCGAGACTTCATTTGCCGCGCTATTGGGAAATGCCTAGAAGAATAGCAATGTGCAGTAAACGGTAAGACAATTTTGCGCTAAAATGTGTTCATGATTATAAAATTACATAAAATACTATGATAAGAAATATTAGTTTGCAATATCAAGCAGCATAACGGCGAGTTTTTGTACTGGAAGCGAACGACAGTCGAAACCGGAAGCCTCACACACTGAACCAAACATTTAGCTAACATATAGCGGAACAACTTATTTGAATGTTCTCCATTTTATTTCATGTTTAAATGCTTTTTTTGTGAGAATGTTAAGGGTAACATTCCATTTTATAATTTCGTTTGAATGTTTGCTGAACAGAGTAAACATAACTTAACGATGTACAAAATGTTTGAGAACAGTATTAAATAGCAGATAACTATATTAACATTACTGGAGAAAGTTAGTTAATTCATAACTTTAAACGAACCCTCCCAGAACGTTAGCCAAAGTTTTAAGACATTTCCTGTTAGCTGGGAAGTTACAAATGGCCGCATCCACTATAATGTAAAAAATAAGGTGGATAATCATTTTGCTATTACAAGATTACAATTCATTTCAGAAGATCACACGTTTGAATTACTTACACTATAAGGTAGTGAAGCGTAAAATAGTGCACTCCAGCATCTCCTTTAATCGAATTTACCCAAAACGCAGCCTGAATCTGCTCTGCCAAACCCAACACTAGTGTTCTGCCAGGAGGGCGTCATGAAGAAAAGGTTCTCGCAGGTCATGCTTTGAGCTCTGATACTTTCCATGTTAATCACATACAGCAAAGCAACTTCCACCCCACTAATAGCTTCAATTAGATGCCATCATCACCCATGCGGCCTTATGGGATGCTTGATGACTCGAATGGAGATGGTTGATGTGCGTGCTTTATAACACAATAGCGGTGTGATTATTAGAGCTGAATGGGAGAGGAAAGATGCTAATGATGGAATCCTGGTAGTCATTACGTTTAAGTGCACTGTTTTCTCAATGTTCTTGACGAGATAAAATTTGATTGTTGTCATTTGGCTTTTTTTTTTTCTTGCGTGGTGAGATGTGAAAACACTCTTGTTGAATTCAGGGCTCTCAAGTTTTAAAGACCGGCCTTTTCGACCACCTTCTCCGGTCCAGCATCCTCTTGCCTGCCCTTTTTAAGGCGGCTTTCCTCTCAGGGCGAATGAGAGGATGCTTAACTGCTTTATCTTTAAAAGACAGATGCAATGATTGATGCTTATATGGCCAGGATATAATTATTAAATATAACATGATTGTAAAAGCGACCTATTTTAAGCCTATTTAGAGAGAATGATGTTTATAAAGCGACAATATGTCAGTCATCGTGTGCTAACGAAAATATGACTAGGCCTAGACTACTTGTTCTGAGCAGGTGTTGTCAGTGAACAGGCTGTAAAACTGTTGGCCAAGTTACAGACACTCGTGAAAAACTGATGCTAATTATCTGGGAAACATTCTCAAGCTGTCATTATTTGTCTCAAACAAGTTGTGAATTTTTTCTAACATTAAAACAGGAGATCATGACTTATTTTGAATCTTACCCAGATACTAGTGCTATTTTCTGATTGGCTATTGTATAACAGATTTCTTTTTTTGATTGGCTGATAAGTCAGGCTCGACTAAGAGAAGTTTTGGGGGGCCGCGGCATATTAAATATATTATACTATTTTCAGCGTGAGAAATACAATGTGTGGTGAGAGTGCGTGACAAAAGACGCTCAATGCGTGGCACTTGAGAGTCCTGTGAATTGAGATACATTCTGGAGCTCACTCAATGAATGGATAGGCCATTTTAGATTGTCAATAATCGCCAATTACCAATCATTCTAAAGACTAAAAACTTTCATTAAGAAACTGCAAATATTATTGCATGCATGCATGCAAACACGTCATGGGATGCAACTACTTGCCTACTGCTTGCTGCATAGCCTATTATATGCTGTAGAGCCACATGATTCTAGATAAATTGAAAATCACTTTTTTATTTTTTTTATGAAAACTAAACAACATGTAATTCACTAGAGTTTCTGACTATTGATGCATTCTATTTTAAAAATATTTAATTAATTTGCATGCTATATTGTGGACACATTCATGTTTAATTAATTCATTCATCTCCACAATGAAAATGATTGTCCTTTCTGAACCAATTTTGTGTGAAAATGTCTTTAAGTCTCAGCAGCCTGGTTGAAAAAAAAAAATCAAAGTCAATCAAATGATATTGCAAATTTTGGGCCCGTGCCTTTGACAAAGCATCACCTGAAATGCTTAGAAACACCATTTTTCATAGCAACACAATGTTACCACAGAATGTGTATTTGCATTGGCAATTGCATTGCACTCTCATCTGTCTTCTTGGGGCCGCTGGCCAACACGGCTGCCTTTTTGCTTTAAATATTTATGCAGAATCTGGAGGGGACAAGGGGCAATTGCAAATTCATCATCTGGACCTAATCTATAGCTAATACAGGTTACTAAATCAAATTATTTTAAGAGAAGCAACACTTGCATGTTGAGAGTCATCAGAGAAGACGCATTAGTGCAGAATACAGCCATTTGCCATTAAATTGACTGAATATCTGGACTGGTATATTAGTGAGATTTGTTTTTTTTTATTCAAAAGATGATATTGACATCTAGAAGATTCTGGGAAAAGTTATTGGCTGTCTCCTATTTTTAGCATTGCAGGATCTCATTGTGTCTGTTGGTTTATGTATGAATGCCACCCCGGCATAAATAAATATTACGAGGCAGATAGGGTCATACAATATTATTGAACGGTATGATTTAATACATATTTGCTAGATTAAGATAAAGTGTGTGTCTGGTTATGGGATTCAGCATGCGTCCACACACACATTTTTACTGCGATACCCCCTGCTATTGATATCACAGTGGGACATCAAATATTCCTTACGAAAGGGAGAGAGAGAGCTTGAAAAAAGAATGTGTTTCATGTGGAAATCATTTTATTCACCATTAATAATGCATAACTAAAAGATCTGATCTTAGACCCCTGTTTAACAGACATTGTGGTTTAGAAGCCAACCACATTTTGCAGTGCGGATGAATTTAAAATTATAATCTAGATTTTTTAGATTTATAATCTCTCAAAATGAGCTTGTTGGGGGGGGGGGTCATTTTAACCCTGCTTAACATAATTATGGGTTATCATGTTCCACACTCTTAGAAGAAAAGGTTTAATATAGAATCTTAAAGGCTTCTGTCAGTCTCTTCATATAGGAGTTCCCTTCATGCACTGTAAAAATGAATATGCTTTATCTAATCAATAAAATTGTGGCAACAGATTACAAACAATATTATTAATTAAATTGAACAAATTAATTGAGTAATAATTAATCTAATCAAAAAAAATTGTGGCAACAGATTACGAGCAATTTTATTAATTCAATTTAACAGTAGAATTGAGTAATAATTAATCAAATTATTCCTTAAAAGTTAACAATTTAAAATGAGTAAAGTTTACACCAAAACAATAAACAAAAATATCTGAATAACAGACTGATGTCAAAGATTAATTAAGAAAACCACCATTTTAAAACAAACACCAATCACCATAATGGTGACTTAAAAGTACATTTTTTTTGTACATTTTACTCATTTTAAATGGTTAACTTTTAAGGAATTAATTTGATTCATTATTACTCAATTCTATTGTTAAATTGAATTAAAAAAATTGCTCGTAATCTGTTGCCACATTTTTTTTTATTAGATAAACGCATTCATTTTTACAGTGTGGGATAATTTTATGGATATCATTTTAATTAGTTAATTTTGTTTTAATGATGTTTAATGTTTTTGACTTAAACTGCTAATTAGCATAATTTATCACTAGAAAAAAAGAAAACCTGTTTAACGTAAAAGTTTTATACAATCATTTGAAACATTTCTCTTTATATAGAGCTTGTTATGTTCTTTGAGCTTTATATAGAAACCCATTGAACCCTTTTTATTTCTTACACTGAGTTAGTATTTATTCCTGGGATATCAGGTTTCATGATTTAATTAGGGTTAATGTTTCCATTTGCATATTTACAAGGTTTAAACCATTGATTGGACAAGCACAGTAATTGATTATTTTTAATAACTGCTTTCCATTTGATGTTTATCATTCCATTCAACTCTGTTTCTAAAAGCAATGCATTAAGTTTCTGCAGCTATGCATTATTATTTATGAGGAAAACATTGTTTAGGTTTTGGATTGGTTTATAGCACAGCATCGTTTAACACTTGTTTGTTTTTGTTCAAATAAATCAAGAATATTGCAACTTATCTTGACAGCCAGTGATGTATTTCCATAGCATGCATTGCAAAGCTTTGTAATTTTGATAATAACGCTGTTTGTGTTCCATATGAGAACAATCTGTGGAAGAACTTGCAGGTGTGATTTCTGCCATAAAGCTTAAGAACATTGCTACAATGTGTTTTACAAACATTTTTACCTACAGTAATCATGCAAATCAATGGAAAACAACTGAGATTCTTGACAATTTCTTTTTTTTCACAGACACAAAATAGGCTACCGTTTTACAGGTTTGGAACAACATGAGTGTGAGTAAATAATCACAGCATTCTTACGCAAAAACGTAATTCTACAAATAAATATACAGCATCACACAACATACGTGAAATTTGTGAAGTATTGCGTGCACGAGAGCGTGCGCGAGCAATCAGCTCCCTAATATAACTGCCTTTAGGACCCAGTTCTTTGTCTGTCTCTTTCTTTAGTTATCCCCCGTTTTCTTTCTTTCAAGAGAAAAAAATAAATAGTGAGCAGTATGAGATTCAGTAAAGAAGATCTGAGATCACGGGGCGTCAAGGCGCGTCGGTGCGTTAGTTAAAGAGAGAGAGAGAGTGAGCTAGAGAGAGAGAGAGAGGTGTGGTGGAGGATCAGACCCTCATTCGCATCTGACATTATAGTGAATTATTATGGGAATTTGTTAAGGCTCGTTGCCGATCCACGTGCGCACTTTTTAAATAACATTCGTGATCCGGTTTCATCGGCTGGCAATAAACTTTCACTTCTCGGTTTTTATTTATCAGCGTTTATTCATAAGGACAGAACAGATCTGGTGGATCACAGGTGGGTGTCCTTTCCATAGACTTCTTCACCGTTCTGGATTTTGTGTTTCTGGCCATGTGTGGAAATGATCAACCATATGTTGCCCTTTACATGGAGGTTATCATAACCACAGCGCGAGTCGTGGACACTTGGTCGTGCTTTTCTCATCTTGTGAATTGAAATGTTTGTAAGAGATATTGATATTCATATCATGTAAATAATGAAATGTCTGGGATCCATCATCTAAGCTCAGCACCTGTGTGCGCTTATGGACCAACTTAACCCCTCGTTTTAGTTTGTGTGAACGGCCGTATTTTACGGAAACAAACCAAACTGATTTATGAATTTAGTCTTTTGTCTTTTCATACACAGGTTTGAGTGGCAGAAATGAGGGAGAGGTTCGCGCTTCATCTTCTCATCTTCGTGTTGACGCTGTTTTGGCACACCAGGTATGACTGCCAGTCTTGGTTTCTCTCTGTAAATGATGTTGTGTATTATAATACATCAAAATAATATCTATATCCTTCGTTTGACCACGTTTCTGGTATATGGGATTGACACGAAGCCTCTTGTGTCCGTGCGTAACTGGAGACTTTTACGCGGCGCACGACTCCGGTGGTCACCAAAAGAAAGCGCTCCTCTAAAAAAGACTGACAAAGACATGTTTGTTTGATGAGACATTAATTAGCGTAAGTTTTATTCATGCAGCCAGGTTTGGTTGTTGGAAAATAAATCATCGAACTGTGGACTTGATCGTGGATGAATACTCTAGTCTAGGTCAGTGGTTCTCAAAGTGTGGTACGCGTAGTGGTCCGCAGGCTCCGTCTAGTGGTACGCAGAGGAATCGCTGAATTTCGCACGTAAGATCAAAACGGTGTGATCTTTTACTGTCAATTGTGTGATCAGTCTTGGCTGGTCCCTGGAGCGTACGATACGATTACACCGGTGTAATTTGCCTATTTAAGTTTTTTTATTTTTTATTTACCTGTTTGTCAGCAGAACAGTGCAGTGGTAATGTTCAATCTGTGTTTTTACAATGTTTAAAGTGGCAGACAATAATTCATATTCTTATTAGAAATCAAACTGCCTTATGTTTGAGCTGTGCATAACTGTAGCTGAATAGTTAGGCCTATTACACTACTGTATTTTCATATTGGTCAATATGGTGGTACTTGGAGAGCGTGTGGTGTGTGTGTGGAAGGAACAGCGAGGAGAGCTTTCCCATTCTGGGGACGGACTTCATGTGCATAGGCTGATTTATTTTTATTTTTTTAATTAGCTTTTAAAGATAAACTAATGTACACAGTCAAGTGTTTACTTTCTAATTGTGCATAATCCTAATCATAATATGTTTTTTTTTTTAAATAATTTAAATTAACATGTTTTTGTCTGTTAGGACATTAAATCTCAAGGGGGGGGGGGGGGGACAAATCATTATTAGTTATTGAGTTATTTTCAAATATTGTAATGTGTTTTGTTTGTGAATTAGACCTGACAGACTAATCATGTATCTATGATCCCTCATTTCAGGCCTTGTCATAATAATGAAACATCAAACATGCAATTTCATAAATTAACGGTCTCTTATGAAAATTGCCTAATGTGGCATAAAACATCAGTAATGTTATGCATTATCTGAAATTCCCAATGTTTTGGAAAGTTTTGGCAAAAATGGAACATCAATATTGTAAAATCCAACCAGAACGGTCATTTACACCTGTAGTATCTCCCTTTGAGTGTGTGTGTGTGTGTGTGTGTTTTGGGGAAGCCAGTGAGTGTTTTTGGTCTAAATGTTGCTTGTTTTAATCCTACTAGTCAAACAATAATTAACCTTGATTTTGTTGCAAACCCATGATTAAGTGGTGACTACATGGATTATAATTACTTACTCTGATCATTTGGTACACATTCAGCTCAGGTTCATTGTCGATTTAGTTTCAACTTAATATGATGTCCCGTTATCTTTTTATTCATGTTAAAACATTGAAACAGACCCCTCTCCTTAGAGTGAACACGGTCACATCATGCCATCCTAATCAATAAAGCAATATCATATAAATCTAGATTATATATGTGATAAGCAACCCCGTCCTCCGGCTTGTGTCATAAAGTCGATTCATGAAATAATGCTTTACTGGGTTCCACGAGCAGTGAATAACTGGAATCGGGACGGGATCAGACAAACCTCCCCCTAATCTGGGTCACGCCTGATGTGCCCTGCAAGTGTGTCCTCCAACCGATGAGGAACCTTAAAGGGATAGTTCACTTTGAAATTGATTTTTGGTGTGTTTTATCTTAAAGTACCTCAAGGGCATCCAAGATATAGGTGTCTTGGTTTCTGCAGTATTTTCAATGTTGATATTTTTAGGTCAAACCATTCTTGTCTGTCAGTCATACAATGGAGGTATATGGTCACCACCTCAAAGAGCAGAGAAACAAAGACACCTACATCTTGGATGCCCTTCAGGTAAGCTAAAACAAATCAAAAAATAATTTTAAAGTGAACTATCCCTTTAAGAGTAGTTATTATATTGAAATCCCTTCAGGTTTCTTGTGCTTTACGCTCACTCAAATGCTAACATTATGACCGACTTCAAAGCCATCTAATTAGCTCATATTAAATACTTGATGTATGTCAGACTTAACTAAAAAATTTGCCCTATAATGAGCCTAGGTATCAGAGCACAGAATTACACATATGGTGATTTGCTGAACTACTGAACTACTTTGGATTGTTTTGGATGGAAATCATGTTTAGAGCGACTTGCACAGTCTTGTCCGTTTACAATCTATGGCTGTGTTCCAAAACCTAGTGAGCTTCCTCACTGCTGCTTAAATGGACAACAACTTCATTAGCTTGACTCACGAGTCATGGCTGATTCCAATAGAGTTTGGCATTAGGATGTTTTTAAACTAAAGATGGGATGCTCTAAAAAGCATAGCATACACAATAGTCAATTTGAACTCTTTCCATGCCAGCTTAAAAGTTGCCAGCAGCCACTGCCTGCATTTTTGATCATGGTCAAGAGAATATTTTGTATGAATATCTGAACATTCAATATATAAAAAGAAAGATCAGACCCTTAGCTTCAAAAAAAGATTCAAAAAAGTTTTATTCAAGCCTCATATTATGTTTTGATCAACACTTGAATGTGGGTAAGTTTCATTCATAAAAGCAACATTTTGAGCAAAAAAAAAAGCAGAGAATTACACGTTTTTGTCAAAGACTATCCAGATCAGATTCAGATCGATGATCAAAACACAGATGGAGTGGATCGAGTCTATCAACACCCCTCAAGCTTCACAGTCCTGTAGTTCGTCCTGGGTCAATATTTCATTCAGTAACATCAGGCAGTTTAGATTTATATGCCGTTTAATGTTGGTGATCACATATGATATCATTTGTTTCTGCATCTTCTATGTACAGTATGTGTTTTGATCAGGAGATTCAGTGCTCTTTCGGAAAATGTGTAATAGCGCCCCCTACCGTATAACAGTGAAAACATGGAAAGACGAAAACTTCTGTCAATGGCGTGGAAGCGTTGTCT